>NC_053023.1:668545295-668726578 GCF_003073215.2 Triticum urartu
GCCACCATGTTCACTAATGATGAGAAATCTCGCTGTCTTTATATCCTTAAAATATTTCCGTTCTCATTAAAGGGTGATGCTAAGATATGGTTTAATTCTCTTGATCCTGGTTGTGTGCGTAGTCCCCAGGATATGATTTATTACTTCTCTGCTAAATATTTCCCTGCTCATAAGAAACAAGTTGCTTTAAGGGATATATACAATTTTGTGCAAATTGAAGAAGAGAGTCTCTCACAAGCTTGGGGGAGGCTTCTCCAATTACTTAATGCTTTGATTGATCATCCTCTTAAGAAAAATGAAATACTCGATATCTTTTATAATGGACTAACCGATGCTTCCAGAGATTACCTGGATAGTTGTGCTGGTTTTGTTTTCAGGGAAAGAACACCGGATGAAGGTGAGATTCTATTGAATAATATGTTGACAAATGAAAATAATTGGACACTTCCTGAGCCAATTCCTAAACCAACTCCGAAGAAGAGAGGTGTTCTATTTCTCAGTCCTGAAGATATGCAAGAGGCAAAGAAATCTATGAAAGAAAAAGGTATTAAAGCTGAAGATGTTAAGAATTTACGTCCTATTGAAGAAATACATGGTCTTAATTTACCGTCTCTGAAGGTGTTTGTTGGGTTGGCATAGATCGAGATTAGGATTTGTCACTCCGAGTATCGGAGAGGTATCTCTGGGCCCTCTCGGTATTGCACATCACTATAAGCCTGGCAAGCAATGTGACTAATGAGTTAGTTATGGGATGATGCATTACGGAACAAGTAAAGAGATTTGCCGGTAACGAGATTGAACTAGGTATGATGATACCGATGATCGAATCTCGGGCAAGTAACATACCGATGACAAAGGGAACAACGTATGTTGTTATGCGGTTTGACCGATAAAGATCTTCGTAGAATATGTAGGAGCCAATATGAGCATCCAGGTTCCGCTATTGGTTATTGACCGGAGATGTGTCTCGGTTATGTCAATATAGTTCTCGAACCCGTAGGGTCCTCACGCTTAACGTTCGATGATGATTTGTATTATGAGTTATGTGATTTGATGTACCGAAGTTTGTTCAGAGTCCCAGATGAGATGGACGAGGAGTCTCGAAATGGCCGAGAGGTAAAGATTCATATATTGGAAGGTTGCATTCGGACATCGGAATGGTTCCGAGTGATTCGGGCATTTTTCTAGAGTACCGGGAGATTACCGGAACCCCCCGGGGAAAGATATGGGCCTTATGGGCCATAGGAGGGAGGCTAACCAGCCCACAAGGGGCTGGCGCGGGCTCCACAAGGGAGGAGTCCAAATTGGACTTGGGAAGGGGCGCCACCCCCTTTCATTCTCCTACTCCCTCTCCTTCCCCTTTCCCCCCTCCGGTAGAAGGAAAAAGGGTGGGGCCAAATCCTACTAGGACTGGAGTCCTAGTAGGAATCCCATCTCCCTGGCGCACCCCTTGTTGGCCGGCCTCCTACTCCCCTCCTTTATATACGGGAGCAGGGGGCACCCCAAATACACACAAGTTGATCTTTAGCTGTGTGCGGTGCCCCCTCCACAGTTTTCCACCTCGGTCATATTGTCGTAGTGCTTAGGCGAAGCTCTGCGTTGGTAACTTCATCATCACTGTCACCACGCCGTCGTGCTAACGAAACTCTCCCTCGGCCTCAGCTAGATCAAGAGTACGAGGGATGTCTCTGAGCTGAACATGTGCAGATCGCGGAGGTGCCGTGCGTTCGGTACTTGATCGGTTGGATCGCGAAGACGTTCGACTACATCAACCGCGTTACTAAACGCTTCCGCTTTCGGGCTACGAGGGTACGTGGACACACTCTCCCCGCTCGTTGCTATGCTTCTCCTAGATAGATCTTGCGTGATCGTAGGCAAAAAAATTGAAATACTACATTCCCCAACAGTGGCATCCGAGCCAGGTCTATGCGTAGATGTTATATGCACGAGTAGAACACAAAGAGTTGTGGGTGATAATAGTCAGACTGCTTACCAACATGTCATACTTCGATTCGGCGGTATTGTTGGATGAAGCGGCCCAGACTGACATTACATGACCGCGTTCATGAGAATGGTTCTACCGATGTGCTTCACACACAGGTGGCTAGTGGGTGTCTGTTTCTCCAACTTTAGTTGAATCAAGTTTGACTACGCCCGGTCCTTGTTGAAGGTTAAAGCAACACACTTGACGAAAAATCGTTGTGGTTTTGATGCGTAGGTAAGAACGGTTCTTGCTAGAAGCCCGTGGCAGCCACGTAAAACTTGCAACAACAAAGTAGAGGATGTCTAGCTTGTTTTGCAGGACTTGCTGTGATGTGATATGGTCAAGATGTGATGATATATAAATTGTTGTATGAGATGATCATGTTTTGTAACAGTTATCGGCAACTGGCAGGAGCCATATGGTTGTTGCTTTATTGTATGAAATGCAATCGCCATGTAATTGCTTTACTTTATCACTAAGCGGTAGCGATAGTCGTAGAAGCAATAGTTGGCAAGACGACAACGATGCTTTGATGGAGATCAAGGTGTCAAGCCAGTGACGATGGTGATCATGACGGTGCTTTGGAGATGGAGATCAAAGGCACAAGATGATGATGGCCATATCATATGACTTATATTGATTGCATGTGATGTTTATCCTTTATGCACCTTTTTTGCTTAGTACGGCAGTAGCATTATAAGATGATCTCTCACTAAATTTCAAGGTATAAGTGTTCTCCCTGAGTATGCACCGTTGTGACAGTTCTTTGTGCTGAGACACCACGTGATGATCGGGTGTGATAAGCTCTACGTTCACATACAACGGGTGCAAGCCAGTTTTGCACACGCAGAATACTCGGGTTAAACTTGACGAGCCTAGCATATGCAGATATGGCCTCGGAACACTGAGACCGAAAGGTCGAGCGTGAATCATATAGTAGATATGATCAACATAGTGATGTTCACCATTGTAAACTTCTCCATCTCACGTGATGATCGGACATGGTTTAGTTGATATGGATCACGTGATCATTTAGATGACTAGAGGGATGTCTATCTAAGTGGGAGTTCTGAAGTAAAATGATTAATTGAACTTTAATTTATCATGAACTTAGTCCTGATAGTATTTGCATAACTATGTTGTAGATCAATAGCTCGTGATGTAGCTCCCCGTTTATTTTTAATATGTTCCTAGAGAAAAACTATGTTGAAAGATGATAGTAGCAATGATGCGGACTAGGTTCGTGATCTGAGGATTATCCTCGTTCCTGCACAAAAGAATTATGTCCTTGATGCACCGCTAGGTGACGGACCTATTGCAGGAGCAAATGCCGACGTTATGAACGTTTGGCAAGCTCGGTATGATAACTACTTGATAGTTTAGTGCATCATGCTTTACGGCTTAGAACCGGGACTTCAAAAACGTTTTGAATGCCACGGAGCATATAAGATGTTCCAAGAGCTGAAATTGGTATTTCAGACTCATGCCCGAGTCGAGAGGTATGAGACCTCTGCAAGTACTTTGCCTACAAGATGGAGGAGAATATCTCAACTAGTGAGCATGTGCTCAGATTGTGTGAGTACTACAATCGCTTGAATCAAGTGGGAGTTAATCTTCCAGATAAAATAGTGATTGACAGAGTTCTCTAGTCACTATCACCAAGTTACTGGAACTTCGTGATGAACTATAATATGCAAGGGATGACTAAAACGATTCCCGAGCTCTTAGTGATGCTGAATTCGACGAAGGTAGAAATCAAGAAAAGCATCAAATGTTGATGGTTGACAAGACCACTAGTTTCAATTAAAAGGGCAAAGGAAAGAAAGGGAACTTCAAGAAGATTAGAAGAATGGCAAGCAAGTTGCCAATCCCATGAAGAGGCCCAAAGCTAGACCCAAGCCTGAAACTGAGTGCTTCTACTGTGAAGGAAATGGTCACTAGAAGCAGAACTGCCCCCAAATACTTGGCTGATAAGAAGGATGGCAAAGTGAAAAAAAGTATATATGATATACATGTTATTGATGTGTACTTTACTAGTGTTCATAGTAGCCCCTGGGTATTTGATACTGGTTCAGTTTCTATGATTAGTAACTCGAAACAGGAGTTACAAAATGAACAAAGACTAGTTGAGGGCAAGGTGACGATGTGTGTTGGAAGTGATTCCAAGGTTGATAAGATCACCATCGCACACTCCCTTTACCTTCGGGATTAGTGTTGAACCTAAAATAAATGTTATTTGGTGTTTGCGTTGAGCATAATATGATTAGATCATGTTTATTGCAATACAATTATTCATTTAAGTCAAAGAATAATTGTTATTCTGTTTACATGAATAAAACCTTCTGTATCATACACCTAAGGTGAATGGTTTATTGAATCTCGATCGTAGTGACACACATATTCATAATATTGATGCCAAAAGATGCAAAGTTGATAATGATAGTGCAACATATTTGTGGCACTGTCGTTTAGGTCATATTGGTGTAAAGCGCATGAAGAAACTCCATACTGATGGTCTTTTGGAATCACTTGATGTTTGCGAACAATGCCTCATAGGCAAGATGACTAAGACACTGTTCTCCGGAACAATGGAGCGAGCAAAAGACTTATTGGAAATAATACATACTGATGTATGTGGTCCGATGAGTGTTGATGCTAGCGGCGGGTATCGTTATTTTTTGACCTTCATAGATGATTTGAGCAGATATGGGTATATCTACTTGATGAAACATAAGTTTGAAACATTTGAAAAGTTCAAAGAATTTCAGAGTGAAGTGGAAAATCATCGTAACAAGAAAATAAAGTTTCTACGATCTGATCGTGGAGGTGAATATTTGAGTTACGAGTTTGGCCTTCATTTGAAACAATGCGGAATAGTTTCGCAACTCACGCCACGTGGAACACCACAGCGTAATGGTGTGTCCGAGCGTCATAACCGTACTTTATTAGATATGGTGCGATCTATGATGTCTCTTACCGATTTATCACTATCGTTTTGGGGTTATGCATTAGAGACAACCGCATTCACGTTAAATAGGGCACCATCTAAATCCGTTGAGACGACACCATATGAACTGTGGTTTAGCAAGAAACCTAAGCTGTCGTTTCTTAAAGTTTGGGGCTGTGATGCTTATGTGAAAAAGCTTCAACCTGATAAGCTCGAACCCAAATCGGAGAAATGTGTATTCATAGGATACCCAAAGGAGACTGTTGGGTATACCTTCTATCGCAGATCCGAAGGCAAGATATTCGTTGCTAAGAATGGATCCTTTCTAGAGAAGGAGTTTCTCTTGAAAGAAGTGAGTGGGAGGAAAGTAGAACTTGATGAGGTAATTGTACCTTCTCTCGAGTTGGAAAGTATTTTATCACAGAAATCAGTTCCAGTGATGCCTACACCAATTAGTGAGGAAGCTAATGATGATGATCATGAAACTTCAGATCAAGTTAATACCGAACCTCGTAGGTCAACCAGAGTAGGGTGTGCACCAGAGTGGTATGACAATCCTGTTCTGGAAGTCATGTTACTAGACCATGATGAGCCTACGAACTATGAGGAAGCGATGATGAGCCCAGATTCCAACAGATGGCTTGAGGCCATGAAATCTGAGATAGAACCCATGTATGAGAACAAAGTATGGACTTTGGTGGACTTGCCCGATGATCGACAAGTCATTGAGAATAAATGGATCTTCAAGAGGAAGACGGACGTTGATAGTAGTGTTACTATCTACAAAGCTCGACTTGTCGAAAAGGGTTTTTTGACAAGTTCAAGATGTTGACTACGATGAGATTTTCTCACTCGTATCGATGCTTAAAGTCTGTCCGAATCATGTTAGCAATTGCCACATTTTATGTAATCTGACAAATGGATGTCAAAACCGCATTCCTTAATGGATTTCTTAAAGAAGTGTTGTATATGATACAACAAGAAGGTTTTGTCAATCCTAAAGGTGCTAACAAAGTGTGCAAGTTCCAGCGATCCATCTATGGACTGGCGCAAGCATCTCGGAGTTGGAATATACGCTTTGATGAGTTGATCAAAGCATATAGTTTAATACAGACTTGCAGTGAAGCCTGTATTTACCAGAAAGTGAGTGGGAGCACTACAACATTTCTAATAAGTATATGTGAATGGCATATTGTTGATCGGAAATAATGTAGAATTTTCTAGAAAGCATAAAGGAGTGTTTGAAAGGAGTTTTTCATAGAAAGACCTTGGTGAAGCTGCTTACATATTGAGCATCAAGATCTATAGAGATAGATCAAGACGCTTGATAAAAATTTTCAATGAGTACATACCTTGACAAGTTTTTGAAGAAGTTCAAAATGGAACAGTCAAAGAAGGAGTTCTTGCCTGTGTTGCAAGGTGTGAAGTTGAGTAAACACTCAAAACCCGACCACGGCAGAAAATAGAAAGAGAATGAAAAGTCATTCCCCATGCCTCAGTCATAGGTTCTATAAAGTATGCTATGTTGTGTACCAGACCTATTGTGTACCTCACCATGAGTATGGCAAGAGGGTACAATAGTGATCCAGGAGTGGATCACTTGACAGCGGTCAAAATTATCCTTAGCGAAATAAGGAAATGTTTCTCAGTTATGGAGGTGACAAAGAGTTCGTCGTAAAGAGTTACATCGATGCAAGCTTTGACACCAATCTGGATGACTCTAAGTATCAATCTAGATACATATTGAAAGTGGGAGCAATTAGCTAGAGTAGCTCCGTGCAGAGTATTATAGACATAGAAATTTGCAAAATACATATGGATCTAAATGTTGCAGACTCGTAGACTAAAATTCCCCTCACAGGCAAAACATGATCATACCTTATTACTCTTGGGCGTTAATCACATAGCGATGTGAACTAGATTATTGACTCTAGTAAACCTTTTTGAGTGTTGACCACATGGCGATGTGAACTATGGGTATGAATCACATAAAGATGTGAACTATTAGTGTTAAATCACATGGCGATGTGAACTAGATTATTGACTCTAGTACAAGTGGGAGACTGAAGTAATATGCCCTAGAGGTAATAATAAAGTTGTTATTTATATTTCCTTATGTCATGATAAATGTTTATTATTCATGCTAGAATTGTATTAACCGGAAACTTAGTACATGTGTGAATAGATAGACAAACAGAGTGTCCCTGGTATGCCTCTACTAGACTAGCTCGTTAATCAAAGATGGTTAAGTTTCCTGACCATAGACATGTATTGTCATTTGATGAACATGATCACATTATAAGAGAATGATGTGATGGACAAGACCCATCCGTTAGCTTAGCATAATGATCGTTTAGTTTTATTGCTATTGTCTTCATCATGACTTATACATGTTCCTCTGTCTATGAGATTATGCAACTCCCGAATACCGGAGGAACACCTTGTGTGCTATCAAACGTCACAACGTAACTGGGTGATTATAAAGATGCTATACAGGTGTCTCCGAAGGTGTTTGTTGGTTTGGCATAGATCGAGATTAGGATTTGTTACTCTGAGTATCGGAGAGGTATCTCTGGGCCCTCTCGGTAATGCACATTACTATAAGCCTCACAAGCAATGTGACTAATGAGTTAGTTATGGGATGATGCATTACGGAACGAGTAAAGAGACTTGTCGGTAACGAGAGTGAACTAGGTATGATGATACCGGCGATCGAATCTTGGGCAAGTAACATACCGATGACAAAGGGAACAATGTATGTTGTTATGCGGTTTGACCGATAAAGATCTTCGTAGAATATGTAGGAGCCAATATGAGCATCCAGGTTCCGCTATTGGTTATTGACCGGAGATGTGTCTCGGTCATGTCTACATAGCTCTCGAACCCGTAGGGTCCGCACGCTTAACGTTCGATGACGATTTGTATTATGAGTTATGTGATTTGATGTATCGAAGTTTGTTCGGAGTCCCGGATGAGATCACGGTCATGACGAGGAGTCTCGAAATGGTCGAGAGGTAAAGATTCATATATTGGAAAGTTGCATTCGGACATCGGAATGGTTCTGAGTGATTCGGGCATTTTTCCGGAGTACCGGGAGGTTACCGGAACCCCCCGTGGAAAGATATGGGCCTTATGGGCCATAGGAGGGAGGCTAACCAGCCCACAAGGGGCTGGTGCGGGCCCCACAAGGGAGGAGGCCGGATTGGACTTGGGAAGGGGGCGCCACCCCACTTTCCTTCTCCTACTCCCTCTCCTTCCCCTTTCCCCCCTCCGGTAGAAGGAAAAAAGGGTGGGGCCGTGATACATCTCCAACATATCTATAATTTTTTATTTCTCCATGCTATATTATCTTCTGTTTTGGACATTATTGGGCTTTATTATTCACTTTTATATTGTTTTTGGGACTAACCTATTAACCGGAGGACCAGCCCAGAATTGCTATTTTTTTTGCCTATTTCAGAGTTTCGCAGAAAAAGAATATCAAACGGAGTCCAAATGGAATGAAACCTTCGGGAACATGATTTTCGGAACGAACATGATCCAGGAGACTTGGACCCTATGTCAAGGAAGCTTCCAGGAAGCCACGAGGTAGGGGGGCGCGCCTCCCCCCCCAAGCACGCCCTCCACCCTCGTGGGCCCCATGTTGCTCCACCGACGTACTCCTTCCTCCTATATATACCTACGTACCCCAAAACGATTAGATACGGAGCCAAAAACCTAATTCCACCGCCGCAACCTTCTGTACCCACGAGATCCCATCTTGGGGCCTGTTCCGGAGCTCCGCCGGAAGGGGCATCGATCACGGAGGGCTTCTACATCAACACCATAGCCTCTCCGATGAAGTGCGAGTAGTTTACCTCAGACCTTCGGGTCCATAGTTAGTAGCTAGATGGCTTCTTCTCTCTTTTTGGATCTCAATACAACGTTCTCCCCTCTCTTGTGGAGATCTATTTGATGTAATCTTCTTTTGCGGTGTGTTTGTTGAGACCGATGAATTGTGGGTTTATGATCAAGTTTATCTATGAACAATATTTGAATCTTCTGAATTCTTTTATGTATGATTGGTTATCTTTGCAAGTCTCTTCGAATTATCAGTTTGGTTTGGCCTACTAGATTGATCTTTCTTGCAATGGGAGAAGTGCTTAGCTTTGGTTTCAATCTTGCGGTGTCCTTTCCCAGTGACAGTAGGGGCAGCAAGGCACGTATTGTATTGTTTCCATCGAGGATAACAAGATGGGGTTTTTATCATATTGCATGAATTTATCCCTCTACATCATGTCATCTTGCTTAAGGCGTTACTCTGTTCTTATGAACTTAATACTCTAGATGCATGCTGGATAGCGGTCGATGTGTGGAGTAATAGTAGTAGATGCAGGCAGGAGTCGATCTACTTGTCTCGGACGTGATGCCTATATACATGATCATACCTAGATATTCTCATAACTATGCTCAATTCTATCAATTGCTCAACAGTAATTTGTTCACCCACCGTAAAATACTTATGCTCTTGAGAGAAGCCACTAGTGAAACCTATGGCCCCCGGGTCTATCTTCCATCATATTAATCTTCCAACACTTAGTTATTTCTGTTGCTTTTATTTTACTTTGCATCTTTATCATAAAAATACCAAAAATATTATCTTGTCATATCTATCAGATCTCACTCTCGTAAGTGACTGTGTAGGGATTGACAACCCCTTATCGCGTTGGTTGCGAGGATTTATTTGTTTGTGTAGGTGCGAGGGACTCACGCGTAGCCTCCTACTGGATTGATACCTTGGTTCTCAAAAACTGAGGGAATACTTACGCTACTTTGCTGCATCACCCTTTCCTCTTCAAGGGAAAACTAATGCAGTGCTCAAGAGGTAGTAAGAAGGATTTCTGGCGCCGTTGCTGGGGAGGCTTACGCAAGGTCAAGTCAAGATTTGGACTCTCAACAACGAGCCATTTCTGGCGCCATTGCCGGGGAGGTCTACGCGAAAGTCAACATACCAGGCACCCATCACAAACCCTTATCTCCCGCATTACATTATTTGCCATTTGCCTCTCGTTTTCCTCTCCCCCACTTCACCCTTGCCATTCTATTCGCCCTCTGTTTTCCGTCTGCCTCCATCTTTCTTTTTGCTCCTCGCACTTTCTGCCGTTATGTCTGAAATTGGGGAAACTATTGTCAATATGGACAATAGTAATAACATGGAAAATTCTGATGCTCCTGCTGAAGAACCCGCTATCTTACATACAAAAAAATCCGAATTGGTAGTGGTAATATTATTGGAAAAGGGGTTATTCAAGATTTCTTTACTTGTGCCGGTGTTTTGCCTTCTATGGGCAGTTCCATTCTTCATAGAAATAGTAGTCTTGCGGACGCTATTGCCATGCTTATAGTTGAACTTGAAAGGCAATTTATGCACTTGCACCCTTGCATACAAAGGATTTTCTTAGAATTTTCTAATATAGAGCACTCTTCTGTTAAGCGTGCCGCTACTATCTTTTTGGCTCATGAGTCCAGATTTATAATAAAAGAGGCCAAAGAAATCTTTGCGCATTATAGGGTGGATGCTGGCCGTCCTCCCATAGAGGCTATCCTCTTTGATCAAGAAGAAATAATGCGTTTTCAATCTCTAGACTATGTTGCTTTCAATGAAAACCTTAGAAAAAAGGTCCCTACCAATGTTCTAGTTGATAGAATTTCTGAACTTAATGATGCTTTGGCTATTCAAAATAATGAGCTAGGATATCCCTCGAGTATAGGCTCACAAAGTTCTTTCAAAAGAATGCTTATAATGATGAATTGGTTGTGCAATACGAAGGGCCGAAAGAGGAACCTATGCCTCCTAAAATTGATCTTGGGGACTTTTGTCCCATTAAATTTAGCCCTTTTTATTACTTTTGCTTGCCTCAAAGGAAACTTGCTGCTGAACGTAGAGAATATGAAATGAGTTTTAATGATCTATCCTATTACTATGGCAATACCTAGATCTATCCTTGCTTTTATGCCTAGCTAGGGGCGTTAAACGATAGCGCTTGTTGGGAGGCAACCCAATTTTATTTTTAGTTTTTTGCTTTTTGCTTTTGATTAGGAATAAATATTTGTTCTAGCCTCTGGTTAGATGTGATTTTATGTTTTAATTAGTATTTGTGCCAAGTTAAACCTATAGGATCGTCTTGGATGATAGTTATTTGATCTTGCAGAAAATTCCAGAAACTTTCTGTTCATGAAAATAATTTTTAAAAATCACCAGAACATGATAAAATATTGATTCCAATTGCTGTTGATCAATAAACGAATTGTCTAGGTCATCCTATTTTGGCTGATTTTTTGGAGTTCCAGAAGTTTGCGCAAGTTCTGCGTCGGTAACTTCATCATCACCATCACCACGCCGTCGTGCTGACGAAACTCTCCCTCGGCCTCAGCTGGATCAAGATTATGAGGGACGTCACCGAGCTGAACGTGTGCAGATCATGGAGGTGCCATGAGTTCGGTACTTGATTGGTTGGATCGCGAAGATGTTCGACTACATCAACCGCGTTACTAAACGCTTCGGCTTTCGGTCTACGAGGGTACGTGGACACACTCTCCCCGCTTGTTGTTATGCTTCTCCTAGATAGATCTTGCATGATCGTAGGCAAATTTTTTGAAATACTACGTGCCCCAACATGCACCACATCCTTGTACTATCCGACGAGGGATGGTGCCATATTTAGGTATAGATGGAGCATTTAAATTCAAAATGTCAAAACAAATCATATTTGTTTTGGGGATATGTTTATTTTATGGGAGAGGTTACAGGTCAGTTGATACGTCTCCGTCGTATCTACTTTTCCAAACAGTTTTGCCCTTGTTTTGGACTCTAACTTGCATGATTTGAATGGAACTAACCCGGACTGACGCTGTTTTTAGCAGAATTGCCATGGTGTTATCTTTGTGTAGAAACAAAAGTTCTCAGAATGACCTGCAACTTCACGGAGATTATTTTTGGAAATAATAAAAATACTGGCGAAAGAATCAAGGCCAGGGGGCCCACACCCTTTCCACGAGGGTGGGAGGCGCGCCCCCCTGCCTCGTGGGCCCCCTGGAGCTCCATCGACCTCAACTCCAACTCCATATATTCGTGTTTGGGGAGAAAAAAAATCAGAGAGAAAGATTCATCGCGTTTTACGATACGGAGCCGCCGCCAAGCCCTAAACTCTCTCGGGAGGGCTGATCTGGAGTCCGTTCATCAATCATCCTCCATCACCAATTTCATGATGCTCACCGCCGTGCGTGGGTAATTCCATCGTAGGCTTGCTGGACGGTGATGGGTTGGATGAGATTTATCATGTAATCGAGTTAGTTTTGTTAGGGTTTGATCCCTAGTATCCACTATGTTCTGAGATTGATGTTGTTATGACTTTGCTATGCTTAATGCTTGTCACTAGGGCCTGAGTGCCATATTTCAGATCTAAACCTATTATGTTTTCATGAATATATGTGAGTTCTTGATCCTATCTTGCAAGTCTATAGTCACCTACTATGTGTTATGATCCGGCAACCCCGAAGTGACAATAATCGGGACCACTCCCGGTGATGACCGTAGTTTGAGGAGTTCATGTATTCACTATGTGTTAATGCTTTGGTCTGGTACTCTATTAAAAGGAGGCCTTAATATCCCTTAGTTTCCGTTAGGACCCCTCTGCCACGAGAGGGTAGGACAAAAGATGTCATGCAAGTTCTTTTCCATAAGCACGTATGACTATATTCAGAATACATGCCTACAATACATTGATGAATTGGAGCTAGTTCTGTGTCACCCTATGTTATGACTGTTAGATGATGAACCGCATCTGGCATAATTCTCCATCACCGATCCAATGCCTACGAGCTTTTCACATATTGTTCTCCGCTTATTTACTTTTCCTTTGCTACTATTACAATCACTACAAAACCCAAAAATATTACTTTTGCTACCGTTACCATTACTATTATACTACTTTGCTACTAAATACTTTGCTGCAGATATTAAGTTATCCAGGTGTGGTTGAATTGACAACTCAACTGCTAATACTTGAGAATATTCTTTGGCTCCCCTTGTGTCGAATCAATAAATTTGGGTTGAATACTCTACCCTCGAAAATTGTTGCGATCCCCTATACTTGTGGGTTATCAAGACTATTTTTTGGCGCCATTGCCAGGGAGCATATGTCTATTCTGTGAGTCACTTGGGATTTATATCTTATGTTCACTATGAAGAACTTGAAAGACGTGAAAACAAAAATTTATCCCTCAACTACGAGGGGAGGTAAGGAATTTCCATCTAGCTCTGCACTTGATTCACCTTCTGTTTTGAGTAAGCTTGCGACACCTAAGCCTGCTTCTGCTATTAATTCTGATATGTCGCATGTTATTGATGATGCCACTTTTGCTATGCATGATACTTATGATGAAACTACTTCTATGCTTGATACTAATGTGCCACTTGGTGAATTTCTTGAGGAACAACTTGCTAGGGCTAGAGAGAATGAAATTATTGAAACTGATAATATTGATGAAAGTGATGATGAAGATTCTCCCCCTAGATATGAATTGCCTGTTGTGCCTGAGGGCTATGTTATGGATGAAGAAACTGCTAGAGACTTTCTTGCTTACAATGATAGAAGTGATCTTAAGAAATTATTAGCTAAGCTTAAACAAAAAACTCGGAATGCTAGAATGAAATATGATCCTGCTTATGCTACTTCACCTATCTTTGTTACTGATAAGGATTATGAATTCTCTGTTGATCCTGATATAATTACTTTGGTTGAATCTAATCCTTTCTATGGGTATGAATCTGAAACTGTTGTGGCACATCTTACTAAATTAAATGATATAGCCACCCTATTCACTAATGATGAGAAAACTCGCTAATATTATATCGTTAAAATATTTCCGTTCTAATTCAAGGGTGATGCTAAGATATGGTTTAATTCTCTTGATCCTGGTTGTGTGCGTAGTCCCCAGGATATGATTTATTACTTCTCTGCTAAATATTTCCCTGCTCATAAGAAACAAGCGGCTTTAAGGGAAATATATAATTTTGCAAATTGAAGAAGAGAGTCTCCCACAAGCTTGGGGGAGGCTTCTCCAATTACTTAATGCTTTGCCTGATCATCCTCTTAAGAAAAATGAAATACTTGATATCTTTCATAATGGACTAACCGATGCTTCCAAAGACCACGTGGATAGTTATGCTGGTTGTATTTTCAGGGAAAGAACACCAAATGGAGCTGAAATTTTATTAAATAATATATTGACCAATGAAAATAATTGGACACTTCCTGAACCAACTCCTAAGCCAACTCCGAAGAAAAGGGGTGTTCTATTCCTCAGTCCTAAAGATATGCAAGAGGCAAAGAAATCTATGAAAGAAAAAGGTATTAAAGCTAAAGATGTTAAGAATTTACCTCCTATTGAAGAAATACATGGTCTTAATTTACCGCCTGTTGAAGAAACACATGGTCTTGATAACCCGACATAGGTAGTAAAGGTAAATTCTCTCTATAGATATGTTAAAGGTGAAATCCCTCCTACTAAGTTTGCTAGCCAATGTTTGGATGAGTTTGATAATTTTATGGTTAAGCAAGAAAACTTCAATGCTTATTTTGGTAGAGAATTAAAACACAATGCTTATATGATTGAACACTTGAGTGATTATATGTCTAGAGTTAAAGGTGAACTTAAACTCATTAGTAAATATGCTTCTATGGTTACTACTCAAGTAGAACAAGTACTTAAAGCTCATAATGATTTGCTCAATGAATTAAATAGTAAGAATAATGATTTTTCTATTAGAGTGGCTACTAGAACTGGTAAAATGACTCCGGAACCTTTGTATCCTGAAGGCCATCCTAAGAGAATTGAGCAGGATTCTCGGAGAAATAATATTGATGCACCTAGTCCTTCTAAGAAGAGGAAAAAAATGATAGGACTTTGCATGCTTCTAGTGAACCTGTTGTTGACACACCTGAGAATCCCAATGATATTTCTATTTCTGATGCTGAAACACAATCTGGTGATGAACATGAACCTAGTGATAATGTTAATTACAATGTTCATGTTGATGCTCAACCTAGCAATGATAATGATGTAGAAATTGAACCTGCTGTTGATCTTGATAACCCACAATCAAAGATCAGCATTATGATAAGAGAGACTTTGTTGCTAGGAAACACGGTAAAGAAAGGGAGCCATGGGTTCAGAAACCCATGCCTTTTTGCGCTTTGCTAAAAAAAGGATGATACGGTAAAAAAAGGATGATGAGGATTTTGAGCGCTTTGCTAAAATAATTAGACCTATCTTTTTGCGTATGTGTTTGACTGATACGCTCAAAACGAATCCTTATGCTAAGTATATGAAAGAAATTGTTACTAACAAAAGGAAGATACCGGAAGCTGAAATTTCCACCATGCTTGCTAATTACACTTTCAAGGGTGGAATACCTAAGAAACTAGGAGATCCATGAGTACCAACTATACCATGCTCCATTAAAAGAAACTATGTTAAAACTGGTATATGTGATCTTGGAGCTGGTGTTAGTGTTATGCCTCTCTCTTTATATTGTAGACTTGATTTGAATAAGTTGACACCTACTGAAATATCTTTGCAAATGGCTGATAAATCAACTGCTATACCTGTAGGCATTTGTGAGGATGTGCCTGTTGTGGTTGCAAATGTTACTATTTTAACAAACTTTGTTATTCTTGATATTCCCGAGGATGATAGTATGTCTATTATTCTTGGAAGACCCTTCTTGAATACTGCAGGGGCTGTTATTGATTGCAACAAAGGCAATGTAACTTTTCATTTTAATGGCAATGAGCATACGGTACACTTTCCGAGGAAACAACCTCAAGTTCATAGTATCAACTCTATTGGAAAAATTCCATCGATTATTTTTTGGAGGTTTTGAATTTCCTCTACCTACTGTCAAGAAGAAATATGATATTCTTATTATTGGGGACGTGCATATCCCCATTGAGGTAACATAGTGTTATCCGAAATTTCTCTGGTTCCATGTTATTCGGAATGAGTTTGTTAACAAGACCTGATCAACCTTGTTAGTGGATTCCTTTTGATGAGCATGAGATGGATGAAGTTAGAAAGCACAACCATATGTACCCTCCTTTTACTTTCTGTTTTTTAGAATAAATAAAGCAAAAATAGTATTTTCTGCCAGTTTTCTGAATTATCCGTGCAATAAAAAATACCTCGAAAATTAAAGTTATCCAAATGCCCCGAAAATGAAATATGATTTTTTCAAGAATATTTGAGAATATCTAGAACTAAGAACACATCAGGGGGAGCAAGCACCTGGCCACGAGGGTCCAGGGCGCGCCCACCCCCTGGGCGTGCCCCCTACCTCGTGGGCCCATGGTGGCTCCCCTCCACTTATTCCTGCACCCACACACTCCTTCTTCCTCCCAAAAAATCACCAACCAGCTCAAGCACGAGTTCTAACTCATTTTGCTGCGATTTTTGATCTCCTTGCTCAAAGCACCTCTCACAAAACTGCTTTGGTGGATTGTTCCTTGGTATGTGACTCCTCCAATGGTCCAATTAGTTTTTGTTCTAGTGCTTTATTCATTGCAAATTTGTGCTGCCTAGGTGACCATGTTCTTGAGCTTGCATGTCAAATTTATATGGTTCCAAGTAGTTCTAATGCATGATATAGTCTCTAGGCACTTGTGGGAGTAGTTGCTATCAATTTTGTTGAGCTTGGTTCACTTTTATTTGAATACTAAAATTTTCAGAAATTTTTCAGAGGAAGAAATATGTTTAGGAAAATGTACCAAGGTGGCCCTTCAAGGAAGCAAGAACCCAGGCTCGCAATGCGCGATGCCGCGATGAACCACCAAGGGATGCTCAAGTGTGGGCTTGTGAATGGCCTTCAGAGGACTTCATGGATCGAGCAGGAATCAAGGAAGAATTTAACGCATATGTGCGTAACGCTGATCTTGTGAGCTTCGAGGCAGATAAGTGCCATCAGTACCACTATCTCACTGATTCCTTTGTGAGGAGGTTTGAATTTTCATCGTAACGCAATTCTCAAACTGTCCTGTTTGATCTTTATGAAAATTCCTATACTATGGGTTTAGAGGATTTTAATACTACTTGCAAACTTCCACAATGGGGTAGTCCTAGTGAACCCCGCAAATCTGAATTTAGAGATTTTCTTGCTAGTATAACTATGGGGGAATCTAGAGACATAGCACAAGCTACCATAGGGAGCATTCATTTTCCTGCTATACATTATTTTGCTCTCTTCATAGGTAGGTGCATAAATGATAAGGATGAAGCATGTCACATGTGTGTCCCCGACCTCAGTGTTCTC
This sequence comes from Triticum urartu, assembly GCF_003073215.2. Classification (NCBI taxonomy): domain Eukaryota; kingdom Viridiplantae; phylum Streptophyta; class Magnoliopsida; order Poales; family Poaceae; genus Triticum; species Triticum urartu. Next base: position 668,562,576 of record NC_053023.1, read on the forward strand.
AGGAGTGCTGTATTAGGAGATAAACATTATAATTTGGGAGCCATTATTGCACGTAGGTTGCGTAATAATAGATATAATGGAGATTTCTTTGGTGGAATTTATGCAACCCGTTTAGCTAATTTTCTTAATATACCCATACGTGAGTATGATATTGAGTTGTCTCCTGTTCATTTAGATTATGAGTCTATGGTTCGTCATCGTTTTTTTGAGAGGAATGATCAGTTCCTCCAGTACCAACTAATCTTTGACAGATGACGCACCTATCACATCGCTCTCCCTACTCCTACTTTCTTTGACTTTTAGGCGAAGGGGAGATATTTCATAACCATGGAGGAGGCGAATGAGTACGAGAGGAGGGATGAGATAGCTCGCCTCCAAGCTGCAGCCCATGATGCAATAACTGCTGCATCTTAGTACGATCCCAACTATAACTTTGGATATCCGCCAGGCCAGCCGTGGCAATAGACCAACTTAGGCCAAAAGCCTAAGCTTGGGGGAGTACGTATCTCTCACCAACATTACATTCATGTTCACACACTCATTGCTAGTTGTCGGTGCTCATGCTTTTTCATTGTAATATCCATGCTAGTTTATTTCCCTTTTTATGCTTTCTTCTTGTGTGTTTGAAAAACCTTAAGAAAACCAAAAAAATTAGTAGTAGCTTTTAGTTAGTTAGTTTCCTTGTCTGTAGTAGTAATAACTAAAAGAAAACCCAAAAATATTTCCTGTTCTTCTTTTGCTCGTTGGGAGCTTTCCCGTGTATATAGTTTTATTTCTTTTCTTTTCTTTGGGGGTCGATAGGAGAAGACCATAATAAAAGTGTTGAAGTGGCTCTTATATGCATTATTGTTGATTTAACCAAGAGCCCATATTGCCTTGTCTTCTCCTGTTTATTGAATGCTCGCAGATTCCATCTTAGTTCAATGCACGTGCACTATTATTATTATTCACATCATTCGGTCGTGCAAGTGAAAGGCAATTATGACGATATATGTGTTGGAAATATGCCCTAGAGGCAATAATAAATTGGTTATTATTATATTTCCTTGTTCATGATAATCGTTTATTATCCATGCTAGAATTGTATTGATAGGAAACTCAGATACATGTGTGGATACATAGACAACACCATGTCCCTAGTAAGCCTCTAGTTAACTAGCTCGTTGATCAATAGATGGTTACGGTTTCCTGACCATGGACATTGGATGTCATTGATAACGGGATCACATCATTAGGAGAATGATGTGATGGACAAGACCCAATCCTAAGCCTAGCACAAGATCATGTAGTTCATATGCTAAAGCTTTTCTAATGTCAAGTATCATTTCCTTAGACCATGAGATTGTGCAACTCCCGGATACCGTAGGAGTGCTTTGGGTGTGCCAAACGTCACAACGTAGCTGGGTGGCTATAAAGGTACACTACAAGTATCTCCGAAAGTGTCTGTTGGGTTGGCACGAATCGAGACTGGGATTTGTCACTCCGTGTAAACGGAGAGGTATCTCTGGGCCCACTCGATAGGACATCATCATAATGTGCACAATGTGATCAAGGAGTTGATCACGGGATGATGTGTTACGAAACGAGTAAAGAGACTTGCCGGTTATGAGATTGAACAAGGTATCGGGATACCGACGATCGAATCTCGGGGAAGTATCGTACCGCTAGACAAAGGGAATTGTATACGGGATTGATTAAGTCCATGACATCGTGGTTCATCCGATGAGATCATCGTGGAACATGTGGGAGCCAACATGGGTATCCAGATCCCGCTGTTGGTTATTGACTGGAGAACGTCTCGGTCATGTCTGCATGGTTCCCGAACCCGTAGGGTCTACACACTTAAGGTTCGATGACGCTAGGGTTATAAAGGAAGTTTGTGTGTGGTTACCGAATGTTGTTCGGAGTCCCGGATGAGATCCCGGACGTCACGAGGAGTTCCGGAATGGTCCGGAGGTAAAGATTTATATATGGGAAGTCCTGTTTTGGTCGCCGGAAAAGTTTCGGGGTTTATCGGTAACGTACCGGGACCACCGGGAGGGTCCCGGGGGTCCACCAAGTGGGGCCACAAGCCCCGGAGGGCTACATGGGCCAAGTGTGGGAGGGGACCAGCCCCAGGTGGGCTGGTGCGCTGGTGCGCCGCCCCCCCACAAGGGCCCAAGGCGCCTGGAAGGGGGCAAACCCTAGGGCAGATGGGCCCTAAGGCCCACCCCAGGTGCGCCTCCCCCTTCTCCCCTGTGGCCGCCACCCATAGATGGGTTTGGGGCTGCCGCACCCCTTGGGGTGGAAACCGTAAAGGGGGCGCACCCCCTCCCTCTCCCCTATATATACTTGAGGTCTAGAGGCTGCCCAACACACGATTTGATCTCTCCCTGTTGGTGCAGCCCTCTCTCTCTTTCTCTCTCCCGCGGTGCTTGGCGAAGCCCTGCAGGATTGCCACGCTCCTCCACCACCACCACGCCGTTGTGCTGCTGCTGGATGGAGTCTTCCTCAACCTCTCCCTCTCTCCTTGCTGGATCAAGGCATGGGAGACGTCACCGGGCTGTACGTGTGTTGAATGCGGAGGTGCCGTCCGTTCGGCACTAGGATCATCGGTGATTTGGATCACGACGAGTACGACTCCATCAACCCCGTTCTCTTGAACGCTTCCGCTTAGCGATCTACAAGGGTATGTAGATGCACTCTCCTTCCCCTCGTTGCTGGTTTCTCCATAGATAGATCTTGGTGACACGTAGGAAAATTTTGAATTTCTGCTACGTTCCCCAACACCCAACAGTGGCATCATGAGCTAGGTCTATTGCGTAGATTCTATGCACGAGTAGAACACAAAGTAGTTGTGGGCGTTGATTTTGTTCAATATGCTTACCCTTACTAGTCCAATCTTGATTCAGCGGCATTGTGGGATGAAGCGGCCCGGACCAACCTTACACGTACGCTTATGTGAGACCGGTTCCACCGACTGACATGCACTAGTTGCATAAGGTGGCTGGCGGGTGTCTGTCTCTCCCACTTTAGTCGGATCGGATTCGATGAAAAGGGTCCTTATGAAGGGTAAATAGCAATTGGCATATCACGTTGTGGTTTTTGCGTAGGTAAGAAACGTTCTTGCTAGAAACCCATAGCAGCCGTGTAAAACATGCAAACAACAATTAGAGGACGTCTAACTTGTTTTTGCAGGGTATGCTATGTGATGTGATATGGCCAAGAAGAATGTGATGAATGATATGTGATGTTTGAGATTGATCATGTTCTTGTAATAGGAATCACGACTTGCATGTCGATGAGTATGACAACCGGCAGGAGCCATAGGAGTTGTCTTTATTTATTTATGACCTGCGTGTCAATATAAACATCATGTAATTACTTTACTTTATTGCTAACCGTTAGCTATAGTAGTAGAAGTAATAGTTGGCGAGACAACTTCATGAAGACATGATGATGGAGATCGTGATGATGGAGATCATGGTGTCATGCCGGTGACGATGATGATCATGGAGCCCCGAAGATGGAGATCAAAAGGAGCAAAGTGATGATGGCCATATCATGTCACCTTTTGATTGCATGTGATGTTTATCATGTTTTTGCATCTTATTTGCTTAGAACGACGGTAGTAAATAAGATGATCCCTCATTAAAATTTCAAGAAAGTGTTTCCCCTAACTGTGCACCGTTGCGAAAGTTCGTCGTTTCGAAGCACCACGTGATGATCGGGTGTGATAGATTCTTACGATTCAAATACAACGGGTGTTGACGAGCCTAGCATGTACAGACATGGCCTCGGAACACATGCAAAACACTTAGGTTGACTTGACGAGCCTAGCATGTACAGACATGGCCTCGGAACACAAGAGACCGAAAGGTCGAGCATGAGTCGTATGGTAGATACGATCAACATGAAGATGTTCACCGATGTTGACTAGTCTGTCTCACGTGATGATCGGACACGGCCTAGTTGACTCGGATCATGTAATCACTTAGATGACTAGAGGGATGTCTATCTGAGTGGGAGTTAAAAGGTCTTCGCAAATTATGTCGTAGCTCGCGCTTCAGTTCTATTGTTTAGATATGTTCCTAGAGAAAATTTAGTTGAAAGTTGATAGTAGCAATTATGCGGACTAGGTCCGTAAACTGAAGATTGTCCTCATTGCTTCATAGAAGGCTTATGTCTTTAATGCACCGCTCAGTGTGCTGAACCTCGAACGTTGTCTGTGGATGTTGCGAACATCTGACATACAAAATTTTGATAACTACGTGATAGTTCAGTTAAATGGTTTAGAGTTGAGGCACCGAAGACGTTTTAAAACATCGCGAAACATATGAGATGTTTCGAGGGCTGAAATTGGGATTTCAGGCTCGTGCCCACGTCAAGAGGTATAAGACCTCCGACGATTTTCTTAGCCTGCAAACTAAGGGAGAAAAGCTCAATTGTTGAGCTTGTGCTCAGATTGTCTGAGTACAACAATCATTTGAATCGAGTGGGAGTTGATCTTCCAGATGAGATAGTGATGTTTCTCCGAAGTCATTACCACCAAGCTGCTAGAGCTTTGTGATGAACTATAATATATCAGGGACATGTATGATGATCCTTGAGATATTCGTGATGTTTGACACCACAAAGTAGAAATCAAGAAGGAGCATCAATTGTTGATGGTTGGGAAACCACTAGTTTCAAGAAGGGCAAGGGCAAGAAGGGATACTTCATGAAACGGCAAATCAGCTGCTGCTCTAGTGAAGAAACCCAAGGTTGAACCCAAACCCGAGACTAAGTGCTTCTGTAATAAGGGGAACAGCCACTGGAGCAGAATTACCCTAGATACTTGGTAGATTAGAAGGCTGGCAAGGTTGATAGAAGTATATTGGATATACATTGTGTTGATGTGTACTTTACTAGTACTCCTAGTAGCACCAGGGTATTAGATACCGGTTCGGTTGCTAAGTGTTAGTAACTCGAAATAAAAGCTACGGAGTAAACGGAGACTAGCTAAAGGTGAGCTGGCAATATGTGTTGGAAGTTTTTTCAAGCTTGATGTGATCAAGCATCGCACGCTCCCTCTACCATCGAGATTGGTGTTTGCGTTGAGCATAGACATGATTGGATTATGTCTATCGCAATACGGTTATTCATTTAAGGAGAATAATGGTTACTCTGTTTATTTGAATAATACCTTCAATGGTCTTGCACCTAAAATGAATGGTTTATTGAATCTCGATCGTAGTGATACACATGTTCATGCCAAAAGATATAAGATAGTAATGATAGTACCACCTACTTGTGGCACTACCGCGTAAGTCATATCGGTATAAAACGCATGAAGAAGCTCCATGTTGATGGATCTTTGGGCTCACTCATTTTTTGAAAAGTTTGAGACATGCGAACCATGTCTATTGGTGTATATGCATGAAGAAACTCCATGCAAATGGACCGTTTGGACTCACTTGATTTTGAATCACTTGAGACATGCAAATCATACCACATGGGCAAGATGACTGAAAGCCTCGTTTTCAGTAAAATGGAACCAGAAAGCAACTTGTTGGAAGTAATACATTTTGATGTGTGCAGTCCAATGAGTGCTGAGGTGTGTAGTGGATATCGTTATGTTCTTACTTCACAGATGATTTGAGTAGATGTTGAGTATATTTACTTGATGAATCACGAGTCTGAATTATTGAAAGGTTCAAGTAATTTCAGGGTGAAGTTGAAAGATCGTCGTGACAAGAGGATAAAAGATCTATGATATGATCATAGAGATGAATATCTTAATTACGAGTTTGGCACAGAATTAAGACATTGTGGAAATTGTTTCACAACTAAGACAGCCTGGAACACCATAGTGTGATGGTGTGTCCGAACATCATAACTGCACCCTATTGGATATAATGCATACCATGATGTCTCTTATCGAATTACCACGATAGTTTATGGGTTAGGCATTAGAGACAACCACATTCACTTTAAATAGGGCACCACGTAATTCCGATGAGATGACACCGTATGAACTATGGTTTAGAGAAACCTAAGCTGTCATTTCTTAAAAGTTTGGGGCTGTGACACTTATGTGAAAAGTTTCAGGCTGATAAGCTCGAACCCAAAGAGGATAAATGCATCTTCATAGGACACCCAAAACAGTTGGGTATACCTCCTGTCTCAGATTCGAAAGCAATAAGGGATTGTTTCTAGAATCGGGTCCTTTCTCGAGGAAAGGTTTCTCTCGAAAGAATTGAGTGGGAGGATGGTGGAGACTTGATGAGGTTATTGAACCGTCTCTTCAACTAGTGTGTGGCAGGGCACAGGGAGTTGTTCCTATGGCACCTACACCAATTGAAGTGGAAGCTTATGATAGTGATCATGAAACTTCAGATCAAGTCACTACGAAACCTCGTGGGATGACAAGGATGCGTACTACTTCAGAGTGGTACGTAATCCTGTCTTGGAAGTCATGTTGCTAGACAACAATGAACCTACGAGCTATGGAGAAGCGATGGTGGGCCCGGATTCCGATAAATGGCTCGAGGCCATAAAATCTGAGAGAGGATCCATGTATGATAACAAAGTGTAGACTTTGGCAGAACAGCTCGATGGTCGTAAGGATGTTGAGTACAGATGGATTTTAAAAGGAAGACAAACAATGATGGTAAATGTCACCATTAAGAAATCTTGACTTGTCGTTAAGAAGTTTGCCGACAAGTTCAAGGAGTTGACTACGGTGAGATTTTCTCACTCGTAGCGATGCTAAGAGTCTGTTGGAATTATATTAGCGATTACTACATTATTTATGAAATCTTGCAGATAGGATGTCAAAACATTGTTTCCTCGACGATTTTCTTGAGGAAAGGTTGTATGTGATACAACCGGAAGGTTTTGTCAATCCTGAAAGATGCTAATAAGTATGCAAAGCTCCAGCAATCCTTCTAAGGACTGGAGTGAGCATCTCGGAGTTGGAATGTATGCTTTGATGATGATCAAAGAATTTTGGGTTTATACAAAGTTTATGAGAAACTTGTATTTCCAAAGAAGTGAGTGGGAGCACTATAGAATTTCTGATGAATATATGTTGTTGACATATTGTTGATCAGAAATGACATAGAATTTCTGGAAAGTATATAGGGTTATTTGGAAAGTGTTTTTCAATGGAAAGCCTATATTAAGCTGCTTGAACATTGAGCATCAAGATCTATAAGGATAGATCAAAACGCTTAATGGTACTTTCAAATGAGCACATACCTTGACATGATCTTGAAGGTGTTCAAGATGGATCAGTCAAAGAAGGAGTTCTTGCCTGAGTTGTAAGGTATGAAGTTAAGACTTAAAGCTCAACCACGGCAGAATAGAGAGAAAGGACGAAGGTCGTCCCCTATGCTTAAGACATAGGCTCTATAGTATGCTATGCTGTGTGCCGCACCTGAAGTGTGCCTTGCCATGAGTCAGTCAAGGGGTACAAGAGTGATCCAAGAATGGATCACAGGACAGCGAACTAGTGGACTAAGGAAATTTCTCGATTATGGAGGTGGTAAAAGAGTTCGTCGTAAAGGGTTACGCTGATGCAAACTTTGACACTAATCCAGATTATTCTGAGTGGTAAACTGGATTCGTATAGTAGAACAATTATTTGGAATAGCTCCAAATAGAACGTGGTAGCTGCATCTAGGAGATGACATAGAGATTTGTAAATCACACACGGATCTAAAATATTCAGCCCGTTGACTATAACCTCTCTCACAAGCATAACATAATCAAACCCAGAACTCTTTGGGTGTTAGTCACATGGGGATGTGACCATGAGTGTTTATCACATATCGATGTGAACTGGATTATTGACTCTAGTGCAAGTGGGAGACTGTTGGAAATATGCCCTAGAGGCAATAATAAATTGGTTATTATTATATTTCCTTTTTCATGATAATCGTTTATTATCCATGCTAGAATTGTATTGATAGGAAACTCAGATACATGTGTGGATACATAGACAACACCATGTCCCTAGTAAGCCTCTAGTTGACTAGCTCGTTGATCAATAGATGGTTACGGTTTCCTGACCATGGACATTGGATGTCATTGATAACGGGATCACATCATTAGGAGAATGATGTGATGGACAAGACCCAATCCTAAGCCTAGCACAAGATCATGTAGTTCGTATGCTAAAGCTTTTCTAATGTCAAGTATCATTTCCTTAGACCATGAGATTGTGCAACTCCCAGATACCGTAGGAGTGCTTTGGGTGTGCCAAACGTCACAACGTAACTGGGTGGCTATAAAGGTACACTACAAGTATCTCCGAAAGTGTTTGTTGGGTTGGCACGAATCGAGACTGGGATTTGTCACTCCGTGTAAACGGAGAGGTATCTCTGGGCCCACTCGGTAGGACATCATCATAATGTGCACAATGTGATCAAGGAGTTGATCACGGGATGATGTGTTACGGAACGAGTAAAGAGACTTGCCGGTTAACGAAGATTGAACAAGGTATCGGGATACCGAACGATCGAATCTCGGGCAAGTATCGTACCGATAGACAAAGGGAATTGCATACGGGATTGATTAAGTCCTTGACATCGTGGTTCATCCAATGAGATCATCGTGGAACATGTGGGAGCCAACATGGGTATCCAGATCCCGCTGTTGGTTATTGACCGGAGAACGTCTCGGTCATGTCTGCATGGTTCCCGAACCCGTAGGGTCTACACACTTAAGGTTCGATGACGCTAGGGTTATAAAGGAAGTTTGTGTGTGGTTACCAAATGTTGTTCGGAGTCCCGGATAAGATCCCGGACGTCATGAGGAGTTCCGGAATGGTCCGGAGGCAAAGATTTATATATGGGAAGTCCTGTTTTGGTCGCCGAAAAAGTTTCGGGGTTTATCGGTAATGTACCGGGAACACCGGGAGGGTCCCGGGGGTCCACCAAGTGGGGCCACAAGCCCCGGAGGGCTACATGGGCCAAGTGTGGAAGGGGACCAGCCCCAGGTGGGCTGGTGCGCTTCCCCACAAGGGCCCAAGGCGCCTCCAAGAGGGAAAGGGGGCAAACCCTAGGGCAGATGGGCCCTAAGGCCCACCCCAGGTGCGCCTCCCCCTTCTCCCCTGTGGCCGCCACCCATAGATGGGTTTGGGGCTGCCGCACCCCTTGGGGTGGAAACCCTAAAGGGGGCGCACCCCCTCCCTCTCCCCTATATATACTTGAGGCCTAGAGGCTGCCCAACACACGATTTGATCTCTCCCTGTTGGTGCAGCCCTGCCTCTCTCTTCCTCCTCTCCCGCGGTGCTTGGCGAAGCCCTGCAGGATTGCCACGCTCCTCCACCACCACCACGCCGTTGTGCTGCTGCTGGATGGAGTCTTCCTCAACCTCTCCCTCTCTCCTTGCTGGATCAAGTCATGGGAGACGTCACCGGGCTGTACGTGTGTTGAACGCGGAGGTGCCGTCCGTTCGGCACTAGGATCATCGGTGATTTGGATCAGACGAGTACGACTCCATCAACCCCGTTCTCTTGAACGCTTCCGCTTAGCGATCTACAAGGGTATGTAGATGCACTCTCCTTCCCCTCGTTGCTGGTTTCTCCATAGATAGATCTTGGTGACACGTAGGAAAATTTTGAATTTCTGCTACGTTCCCCAACAATATGATGGACTGATTGAGATGAGAGAAGCTGGTATGAACTCGACCTCTCTTGTTTTTGTAAATATGATTAGTTCATCGTTCTTGATTCAGCCTATTATGAATAAACATGTTTACAATGACAATTAGAGATTATAGTTGCTTATGCCATGCTTAATTAGCTAGGAGTTTATAATGGTTTACCTTGCGTGCCAACATGCTATTAAAATGGTTGTGATGTGGAATGATGGGGTGGTATCCTCCTTTGAATGATTCGAGTGACTTGACTTGGCACGTGTTCACACATGTAGTTGAAACAAATCAACATAGCCTTCACGATATTTATGTTCATGGTGGATTATATCCTACTCATGCTTGCACTCAATGTTCATTAATTTTCATGCATGTTCATGACTGTTGTCGCTCTCTAGTTGGTCGCTTCCCAGTCTTTTGCTAGCCTTCACTTGTACTAAGCGGGAATACTGCTTGTGCTTCCAATCCCTTAAACCCCAAAGTTATTCCACATGAGTCCATTATACCTTCCTATATGCGGTATCTACCTGTCGTCCCAAGTAAATTTGTATGTGCCAAACTCCAAACCTTCAAATGAAATTCTGTTTTGTATGCTCGAATAGCTCATGTATCAACTAGGGCTGTCCGTATCTTCCATGTTAGGCGGGTTATTCTCAAGAGGAGTGGACTCCTCTCCTCACTCACGAGAAAATGGCTGGTCACCGGGATGCCCAGTCCCATGCTTTATGCAAATCAAATCAAAATAATTGCAAACAAAACTCCCCCGAGACTCTTGTTAGTTGGAGGCACTCGTTGTTTCGAGCAAGCCATGGATTGATGCTTGTTGGTGGAGGGGGAGTAAAAACTTTACCATTCTATTTGGGAACCGCCTATAATGTGTGTAGCATGGAAGATATCGCCATCTCTTGGTTGTTATGTTGACAATGAAAGTATACCGCTCAAAATATTATTTATCTCTTCTTTAAAACCGAGCTCAGGCACCTCTACAAATCCCTGCTTCCCTCTGCGAAGGGCCTATCTATTTACTTTTAAGTTGAGTCATCACCCTCTTATTAAAAAGCACCAGCTAGAGAGCACTGCTGTCATTTGCATCCATTACTGTTAATTTATATTGGGTATGACTATGACTGGATCTCTTTTACCATGAATTATAACGTCTAATCAGTCCTTGATCTTTAAAGTTGCTCTGCATTTATGTTTTGCGGTCTCAGAAAGGGCTAGCGAGATACCATCTTGTTATATCATATCATGATTGTCTTGAGAAAGTGTTGTCATCTGAGATTTATTATTATTGCTCGCTAGTTGATTATGCCATTGATATGAGTAAACATGAGACCTAAGAGTTATTGTGAATTTGGTTAGTTCATAATCTTTGCTGAAAACTTGAATGCTGGCTTTACATATTTACAACAATAAGAGCAAACAGAGTTTGTAAAAGTTTTTCTTTATCACTTTCAGTTTGTCAACTGAATTTCTTGAGGACAAGCAAAGGTTTAAGCTTGGGGGAGTTGATATGTCTCCGTCGTATCTACTTTTCCAAACACTTTTGCCCTTGTTTTGGACTCTAACTTGCATGATTTGAATGGAACTAACCCAGACTGACGCTGTTTTCAGCAGAACTACCACGGTGTTATCTTTGTGCAGAAACAAAAGTTCTCAGAATGACCTAAAACTTCATGGAGATTATTTTTGGAAATAATAAAAAATACTGGCGAAAGAATCAAGGCCAGGGGCCCACACCCTTTCCACGAGGGTGGGGGGCGCGCCCCCTGCCTCATGGGCCCCCTGGAGCTCCACCGACCTCAAATCCAACTCCATATATTCGTGTTTAGGGAGAAAAAAATCAGAGAGAAAGGTTCATCAGGTTTTACGATACGGAGCCGCCGCCAAGCACTAAACTCTCTCGGGAGGGCTGATCTGGAGTCCGTTCGCGGCTCCGGAGAGGGGAATCCGTCGCCATCGTCATCATCAACCATCCTCCATCACCAATTTCATGATGCTCACCGCCGTGTGTGAGTAATTCCATCGTAGGCTTGCTGGACGGTGATGGGTTGGATGAGATTTATCATGTAATCGAGTTAGTTTTGTTAGGGTTTGATCCCTAGTATCCACTATGTTCTGAGATTGATCTTGCTATAACTTTGCAATGCTTAATGCTTGTCACTAGGGCCCGAGTGCCATGATTTCAGATCTGAACCTATTATGTTTTCATGAATATATGTGAGTTCTTGATCCTATCTTGCAAGTCTATAGTCACCTGATACGTCTCCAACGTATCTATAATTTTTGATTGCTCCATGCTATATTATCTATTGTTTTGGACATTATTGGGCTTTATTATTCACTTTTATATTATTTTTGGGGCTAACCTATTAACCGGAGGCCCAGCCCAGAATTACTGTTTTTTTGCCTATTTCAGAGTTTCGCAGAAAAAGAATATCAAACGGAGTCCAAACGGAATGAAACCTTTGGGAACGTGATTTTTTGAACGAACGTGATCCAGGAGACTTGGACCCTACGTCAAGCAACCAACAGGGAAGCCACGAGGTAGGGGGCGCGCCCTCCACCCTCGTGGGCCCCCTGTTGCTCCACCGACGTACTTCTTCCTCCTATATATACCTACGTACACTATCAGATATGGAGCCAAAAAACCTAATTCCACCGCCGCAACCTTCTGTACCCACGAGATCCCATCTTGGGGCCTGTTCCGGAGCTCTGCCGAAAGGGGCAGCAATCACGAAGGGCTTCTACATCAACACCATAGCCTCTCCGATGAAGTGTGAGTAGTTTACCTCAGACCTTCGGGTCCATAGTTATTAGCTAGATGGCTTCTTCTCTCTTTTTGGATCTCAATACAATGTTCTCCCCCTCTCTCGTGGAGATCTATTCGATGTAATCTTCTTTTGTGGTGTGTTTGTTGAGACCGATGAATTGTGGGTTTATGATCAAGATTATCTATGAACAATATTTGAATCTTCTCTGAATTATTTTATGTATGATTGGTTATCTTTGCAAGTCTCTTCGAATTATCAGTTTGGTTTGGCCTACTAGATTGATCTTTCTTGCAATGGGAGAAGTGCTTAGCTTTGGGTTCAATCTTGCGGTGTCCTTTCCCAATGACAGTAGGGGCAACAAGGCACGTATTGTATTGTTGCCATCGAGGATAACAAGATGGGGTTTTTATCATATTGCATGAATTTATCCCTCTACATCATGTCATCTTGCTTAAGGCGTTACTCTGTTCTTATGAACTTAATACTCTAGATGCATGCTGGATAGCGGTCGATGTGTGGAGTAATAGTAGTAGATGCAGGCAGGAGTCAGTCTACTTGTCTCGGACGTGATGCCTATATACATGATCATACCTAGATATTCTCATAACAATGCTCAATTCTGTCAATTGCTCAACAATAATTTGTTCACCCACCGTAAAATACTTATGCTCTTGAGAGAAGCCACTAGTGAAACCTATGGCCCGGGGTCTATCTTCATCATATTAATCTTCCAACACTTAGTTATTTCCATTTTTTTACTTTGCTTTTATTTTACTTTGCATCTTTATCATAAAAATACCAAAAATATTATCCTATCATATCTATCAGATCTCACTCTCGTAAGTGACCGTGTAGGGATTGACAACCCCTTATCGCGTTGGTTGCGTGGATTTATTTGTTTTGTGTAGGTGCGAGGGACTCGCGCGTAGCCTCCTACTGGATTGATACCTTGGTTCTCAAAAACTGAGGGAAATACTTACGCTACTTTGCTGCATCACCCTTTCCTCTTTAAGGGAAAACCAACACAGTGCTCAAGAGGTAGCATCATGTACTATGTGTTATGATCCGGCTGAAGGAAATATGCCCTATAGGCAATAATAAAGTTATTATTTATTTCCTTATATCATGATAAATGTTTATTATTCATGCTAGAATTGTATTAACCGGAAAAATAATACATGTGTGAATACATAGACAAACAGAGTGTCACTAGTATGCCTCTACTTGACTATCTCGTTAATCGAAGATGGTTATGTTTCCTAACCATAGACATGAGTTGTCATTTGATTAACGGGATCACATCATTAGGAGAATGATGTGATTGACTTGACCCATTCCGTTAGCTTAGCACTCAATCGTTTAGTATGTTGCTATTTCTTTCTTCATGACTTACATGTTCCTATGACTATGAGATTATGCAACTCCCGTTTACCGGAGGAACACTTTGTGTGCTACCAAACGTCACAACTTAACTGGGTGATTATAAAGGTGCTCTGTAGGTGTCTCTGAAGGTACTTGTTGGGTTGGCGTATTTCGAGATTAGGATTTGTCACTCCGATTGTCGGAGAGGTATCTCTGGGCCCACTCGGTAATGCACATCATTTAAGCCTTGCAAGCATTGCAACTAATGAGTTAGTTGTGAGATGATGTATTACGGAACGAGTAAAGAGACTTGCCGATAACGAGATTGAACTAGGTATTGAGATACCGACGATCGAATCTCGGGCAAGTAACATACCGATGACAAAGGGAACAACGTATGTTGTTATGCGGTTTGACCGATAAAGATCTTCATAGAATATGTGGGAGCCAATATGAGCATCCAGGTTCCGCTATTGGTTATTGACCGGAGACGTGTCTCGGTCATGTCTACATAGTTCTCGAACCCGTAGGGTCCGCATGCTTAAAGTTTCGATGACGGTTATATTATGAGTTTATGAGTTTTGATGTACCGAAGGTAGTTCGGAGTCCCAGATGAGATCGGGGACATGACAAGGAGTCTCGAAATGGTCGAGACGTAAAGATCGATATATTGGACGACTATATTCGGACATCGGAAAGGTTTCGAGTGATTCGGGTATTTTTCGGAGTACCGGGGAGTTACGGGAATAAGGGAAAGAAGTATTGGGCCTAAATGGGTCTTAGTGGGAAGGAGAGGCAGCAGCCAGGAGGTGGCGCGCGCCCCTCCCAAGCCCAGTCCGAATTGGACAAAGGGCTTGGGGCGCGCCCCCTCTCTCCCTTTCTTCTCCTCTTCCCCCTTTCCCCCCTTTTCCTAGTTGGACTAGGAAAGGAGGAAACCTACTCCAACTAGGAGTAGGAATCCTACCCCCTTGGCGCGCCCTCCTTGGCCAGCTGCCTCTCCCCTTATATACGGGGGCAGGGGGCACCCTAGAGACATATCAATTGATCTGTTTGATCTTTTAGCCGTGTGCGGTGCCCCCCTCCACCATAGTCCACCTCGATAATACTGTAGCAGTGCTTAGGCGAAGCCCTGCGTCGGTAGAACATCAACATCGTCACCACGCCGTCGTGCTGATGAAACTCTCCCTCAACACTCGGCTGGATCAGAGTTCGAGGGACGTCATTGAGCTGAACGTGTGCTGAACTCGGAGGTGTCGTGCGTTCGGTACTTGATCAGTCGGATCGTGAAGACGTACGACTACATCAACCGCGTTGTGCTAACGCTTACGCTTTTGGTCTACGAGGGTATGTGGACAACACTCTCCCCTCTCGTTACTATGCATCACCATGATCTTGCGTGTGCGTAGGAAAATTTTAAAATTACTACGTTCCCCAACAGTGGCATCCGAGCCTGGTTTTATGCGTTGATGTTATATGCACGAGTAGAACACAAGTGAGTTGTGGGCGATATAAGTCATATTGCTTACCAACATGTCATACTTTGGTTCGGCGGTATTGTTGGATGAAGCGGCCCGGACCGACATTACGCGTACGCTTACGCGAGACTGGTTCTACCGACGTGCTTTGCACATATGTGGCTGGCGGGTGTCAGTTTCTCCAACTTTAGTTGAACCGAGTGTGGCTATGCTCGGTCCTTGCGAAGGTTAGAACAGCACCAACTTGAGAAACTATCATTGTGGTTTTGATGCGTAGGTAAGAACGGTTCTTGCTAAGCCCGTAGCAGCCACGTAAAACTTGCAACAACAAAGTAGAGGACGTCTAACTTGTTTTTGCAGGGCATGTTGTGATGTGATATGGTCAAGACATGATGCTAAATTTTATTGTATGAGATGATCATGTTTTGTAACCAAGTTATCGGCAACTGGCAGGAGCCATATGGTTGTCGCTTTATTGTTTGCAATGCAATCGCCCTGTAATGCTTTACTTTATCACTAAGCGGTAGCGATAGTCATAGAAGCATAAGATTGGCGAGACGACAATGATGCTACAATGGAGATCAAGGTGTCGCGCCGGTGACGATGGTGATCATGACGGTGCTTCGGAGATGGAGATCACAAGCACAAGATGATGATGGCCATATCATATCACTTATATTGATTGCATGTGATGTTTATCTTTTATGCATCTTATCTTGCTTTGATTGACGGTAGCATTATAAGATGATCTCTCACTAAATTTCAAGATGAAAGTGTTCTCCCTGAGTATGCACCGTTGCCAAAGTTCGTCGTGCCCAGACACCACGTGATGACCGGGTGTGATAAGCTCTACGTCCATCTACAATGGGTGCAAGCCAGTTTTGCACACGCGGAATACTCAGGTTAAAATTGACGAGCCTAGCATATGCAGATATGGCCTCGGAACACTGAGACCGAAAGGTCGAGTGTGAATCATATAGTAGATATGATCAACATAGAGATGTTCACCATTGAAAACTACTCCATTTCACGTGATGATCGGTTATGGTTTAGTTGATTTGGATCACGTGATCACTTAGAAGATTAGAGGGATGTCTTTCTAAGTGGGAGTTCTTAAGTAATATGATTAATTGAACTTAAATTTATCATGAACTTAGTCCTGGTAGTATTAGCATATCTATGTTGTAGATCAATAGCTCGCGTTTAGCTCCCCTGTTTTATTTTTGATATGTTCCTAGAGAAAAACTGTATTGAAAGATGTTAGTAGCAATGATACGGATTGGATCCGTGATCTGAGGATTATCCTCATTGCTGCACAGAAGAATTATGTCCTTGATGCACCGCTAGGTGACAGACCTATTGCAGGAGCATATGCAAACATTATGAATGTTTGACAAAAGCTCGGTATGATAAGTACTTGATAGTTAAGTGCACCATGCTTTACGGCTTAGAATCAGGACTTCAAAGATGTTTTGAACGTCATGGACCATATGAGATGTTCCAGGAGTTGAAGTTAATATTTCAAGAAAATACCCGAGTTGAGAGATATGAAGTCTCCAACAAGTTCTATAGCTAAAAGATGGTGGAGAATAGCTCAAGCAGTGAGCATGAGCTCAGACTGACTGGGTACTACGATCGCTTGAATCAAGTGGGAGTTAATATTCCAGATAAAATAGTGATTGACAGAATTCTCTAGTCACCATCACCAAGTTAGTAGAACTTCGTGATGAACTATAATATGCAAGGGATGACGAAAACAATTCCCAAGCTCTTCGCGATGTTAAAATCGGCGAAGGTAGAAATCAAGAAAAACATCAAGTGTTGATGGTTGACAAGACCACTAGTTTCAAGAGAAAGGGCAAAGGGAAGAAGGGGAACTTCAAGAAGAACGGCAAGCAAGTTGCTGCTCAAGTGAAGAAGCCCAAGTCTGGACCTAAGCCTGAGACTAAGTGCTTCTACTGCAAAAGGACTGGTCACTAGAAGCGGAACCACCCCAAGTATTTGGCGGATAAGAAGGATGGCAAAGTGAACAAGCTATATTTGATATACATGTTATTGATGTGTACCTTACTAGTGTGTATAGTAGCCCCTAGGTATTTGATACTTGTTCAGTTGCTATATAACTCAAAACAGGAGTTACGGAATAAACAGAGACTAGTTGAGGGTGAGGTGATGATGTGTGTTGGAAGTAGTTCCAAGATTGATATGATCATCATCGCACACTCCCTATACTTTTGGGATTAGTGTTGAAGCTAAATAAGTGTTATTTGGTGTTTGCGTTGAGCATGAATATGATTTGATCATGTTTATTGCAATACGGTTATTCATGTAAGTTAGAGAATAATTGTTGTTCTGTTTACATGAATAAAACCTTGTATGGTCATACACCCAATGAAAATGGTTTGTTGGATCTCGATCGTGTGATACACATATTCATAATATTGATGCCAAAAGATGCAAAGTTAATAATGATAGTGCAACATATTTGTGGCACTGCCGTTTAGGTCATATTGGTGTAAAGCGCATGAAGAAACTCCATACTGATGGACTTTTGGAACCACTTGATTATGAATCACTTGGTACTTGCGGACCGTGCCTTATGGGCAAGATGACTAAAACACCGTTCTCCGGAACAATGGAGCGAGCAACTGACTTATTGAAATAATACATACTAATGTATGCGGTCCGATGAGTGTTTAGGCTCGCGGAAAGTATCATTATTTTCTGACCTTCACAGGTGATTTGAGCAGATATGGGTATATCTACGTGATGAAACACAAGTCTGAAACATTTGAAAAGTTCAAAGAATTTCAAAGTGAAGTGGAGAATTATCGTAACAAGAAAATAAAAGTTTCTACGATATGATCGCAGAGGTAAAATATTTGAGTTAGCGAGTTTGGCCTTCAGTAAAAACAATGTGAAATAGTTTCACGCCACCTGGAACACCACAGTGTAATGGTGTGTCCGAACGTCGTAACCGTACTTTATTAGATATGGTGTGATCTATGATGTCTCTTACCGATCTACCACTATCATTTTGGGGTTATGCATTAGAGACAGCTACATTCACGTTAAATAGGGCACCATCAAAATCCGTTGAAACAACGCCTTATGAACTGTGGTTTGGCAAGAAACCAAAGTTGTCGTTTCTTAAAGTTTGGACCTACGATGCTTATGTGAAAAAGTGTCATCCTGATAAGCTCAAACCCAAATCGGAGAAATGTGTCTTCATAGGATACCCAAAGGAGACAGTTGGGTACACCTTCTATCACAGATCCGAAAGGCAAGACATTCGTTGCTAAGAATGGATCCTTTCTGGAGATGGAGTTTCTCTCGAAAGAAGTGAGTGGGAGGAAAGTATAACTTGATGAGGTAACCGTACCTGCTCCCTTATTGGAAAGTAGTTCATCACAGAAACCGGTTCCTGTGACATCTATACCAATTAGTGAGGAAGTTAATGATGATGATCATGAAACTTCAGATCAAGTTGTTACTGAACCTCGTAGGTCAACCAGAGTAAGATCCGCACCAGGGTAGTACGGTAGTCCTGTTCTGGAAGTCATGTTACTAGACCATGACGAACCTGCGAACTATGAGGAAGCGATGATGAGCCCAGATTCCACAAAATGGCTTGAGGCCATGAAATCTGAGATGGGATCCATGTATGAGAACAAAGTGTGGACTTTGGTTGACTTGCCCGATGATCGGCAAGCCATAGAAAATAAATGGATTTTCAAGAGGAAGACGAACGCTGTTAGTAGTGTTACTATCTACAAAGCTAGACTTGTCGAAAAAGGTTTTTGACAAAGTTCAAGGTGTTGACTGACGATGAGATTTTCTCACTCGTAGCGATGCTTTGAAGTCTGTCTGAATCATGTTAGCAAATTGCCACATTTTATGAAATTTGGCAAATGGATGTAAAGACTGCATTCCTGAATGGATTTCTGGAATAAGAATTGTATATGATGCAACCTGAAGGTTTTATCGATCCAAAGGATGCTAACAAAGTGTGCAAGCTCCAGCGATCCATCTATGGACTGGTGCAAGCATCTCGGAGTTGGAATATACGATTTGATGAGTTGATCAAAGCATATGTTTTATACAGACTTGCGGTGAAGCCTGTATTTACAAGAAAGTGAGTGGGAGCACTACAACATTTCTGATAAGTATATGTGAATGACATATTGTTGATCAGAAATAATGTAGAATTATTCTGCAAAGCATAAAGGAGTGTTTGAAAGGAGTTTTTCAAAGAAAGACCTCGGTGAAGCTGCTTACATATTGAGCATCAAGATCTATAGAGATAGATCAAAATGCTTGATAAGTTTTTTCAATGAGTACATACCTTGACAAGATTTTGAAGTAGTTCAAAATGGAACAGTCAAAGAAAGAGTTCTTGCCTGTGTTACAAGGTGTGAAATTGAGTAAGACTCAAAGCCCGACCACGGCAGAAGATAGAAAGAGAATGAAAGTCATTCCCTATGCCTCAGCCATATGTTCTATAAAGTATGGCATGCTATGTACTAGATCTATTGTATACCCAACACTGATTTTGGCAAGGGAGTACAATAGTGATCTAGGAGTAGATCACTGGACAGCTGTCAAAATTATCCTTAGTGGAATAAGGATATGTTTCTCGATTATGGAGGTGACAAAAGGTTCACCGTAAAAGAGTTACGTCGATGCAAGTTTTGACACTAATCTAGATGACTCTAAGTCTCGGTCTAGGTACATATTGAAAGTGGGAGCAATTAGCTAGAGTAGCTCCATGTAGAGCATTGTAGACATAGAAATTTGCAAAATACTTACGTATCTGAATGTGACAGACCCGTTGACTAAAATTATCTCACAATCACACCTTAGTACTCTTTGGGTGTTAATCACATAGCGATGTGAACTAGATTACTGACTCTAGTAAACCCTTTGGGTGTTGGTCACATGCCGATGTGAACTATGGGTGTTAACCACATAAAGATGTGAACTATTGATGTTAAATCACATGGCAATATGAACTAGATTATTGACTCTAGTGCAAGTGGGAGACTGAAGGAAATATGCCCTAGAGGCAATAATAAAGTTATTATTTATTTTCTTATATCATGATAAATGTTTATTATTCATGCTAGAATATTATTAACCGGAAACATAATACATGTGTGAATACATAGACAAACAGAGTGTCACTAGTATGCCTCTACTTGACTAGCTCGTTAATCGAAGATGGTTATGTTTCCTAACCATAGACATGAGTTGTCATTTGATTAACGGGATCACATCATTAGGAGAATGATGTGATTGACTTGACCCATTCCGTTAGCTTAGCACTCGATAGTTTAGTATGTTGCTATTGCTTTCTTCATGACTTATACATGTTCCTGTGACTATGAGATTATGCAACTCCCGTTTATCGGAGGAACACTTTGTGTGCTACCAAACGTCACAACTTAACTGGGTGATTATAAAGGTGCTCTACAGGTGTCTCTGAAGATACTTGTTGGGTTGGCGTATTTCGAGATTAGGATTTGTCACTCCGATTGTCGGAGAGGTATCTCTGGGCCCACTCGGTAATGCACATCATTTAAGCCTTGCAAGCATTGCAACTAATGAGTTAGTTGCGAGATGATGTATTATGGAACGAGTAAAGAGACTTGCCGGTAACGAGATTGAACTAGGTATTGAGATACCGACGATCGAATCTCGGGCAAGTAACATACCGATGACAAAGGGAACAACGTATGTTGTTATGCGGTTTGACCGATAAACATCTTCATAGAATATGTGGGAGCCAATATGAGCATCCAGGTTCCTCTATTGGTTATTGACCGGAGACGTGTCTCGGTCATGTCTACATAGTTCTCGAACCCGTAGGGTCCGCACGCTTAAAGTTTCGATGACGGTTATATTATGAGTTTATGAGTTTTGATGTACCGAAGGTAGTTCGGAGTCCCATATGATATCGGGGACATGACGAGGAGTCTCAAAATGGTCGAGACGTAAAGATCGATATATTGGACGATTATATTCGGACATCAGAAAGGTTCCGAGTGATTCGGGTATTTTTCGGAGTACCGGGGAGTTACGGGAATACAGGAAAGAAGTATTGGGCCTTAATGGGCCTTAGTTGGAAGGAGAGGCAGCAGCCAGGAGGTGGCGCGCGCCCCTCCCAAGCCCAGTCCGAATTGGACAAAAGGTTTGGGGCGCGGCCCCTCTCTCCCTTCCTTCTCCTCTTCCCCCTTCCCCCCTTCTCCTAGTTGGACTAGGAAAGGAGGAAACCTACTCCAACTAGGAGTAGGAATCCTACCCCCTTGGCGCGCCCTCCTTGGCCGGCCGCCTCTCCCCCCTTGCTCCTTTATATACGGGGGTAGGGGCACCCTAGAGACACATCAATTGATCTGTTTGATCTTTTAGCCGTGTGCGGTGCCCCCCTCCACCATAGTCCACCTCGATAATACTGTAGCAGTGCTTAGGCGAAGCCCTGCGTCAGTAGAACATCAACATCGTCACCACACCGTCGTGTTGACGAAACTCTCCCTCAACACTCGGCTGGATCGGAGTTCGAGGGACGTCATTGGGCTGAACGTGTGCTGAACTCGGAGGTGTCGTGCGTTCAGTACTTGATCGGTCAGATCGTGAAGACGTACGACTACATCAACCGCGTTGTGCTAACGCTTCTGCTTTCGGTCTATGAGGGTACGTGGACAACACTCTCCCCTCTCGTTACTATGCATCACCATGATCTTGCGTGTGCATAGGAAAATTTTGAAATTACTATGTTCCCCAACACCGGCAGCCCCAAAGTGACAATAATCGGGACCACTCCCGGTGATGACTGTAGTTTGACGAGTTCATGTATTCACTATGTGTTATTGCTTTGGTCCGGTACTCTATTAAAAGGAGGCCTTAATATCCCTTAGTTTCCGTTAGGACCCCGCTGCCACAGGAGGGTAGGACAACAGATGTCATGCAAGTTTTTTTCCATAAGCATGTATGACTATATTCGGAATACATGCCTACATTACATTGATGAATTGGAGCTAGTTCTGTGTCACCCTATGTTATGACTGTTATATGATGAACCGCATCCTGCATAATTCTCCATCACCTATCCAATACCTACGAGCTTTTCACATATTGTTCTTTGCTTATTTACTTTTCTGTTGCTACTGTTACAATCACTACAAAACCCAAAAATATTACTTTTGCTACCGTTACCGTTACTATCATACTACTTTGCTACTAAATACTTTGCTGCAGATATTAAGTTATCCATGTGTGGTTGAATTGACAACTCAACTGCTAATACTTGAGAATATTCTTTGGCTCCCCTTGTGTCGAATCAATAAATTTGGGTTGAATATTCTACCCTCGAAAACTGTTGCGATCCCCTATACTTGTGGGTTATCATCAGTCGACTGAACCCCATAGTCATTTCAGTCGAGCAGCGAGGAGTGGAATGCACCGTTTACATTTCTCCAATGATTGACGTGTTTGACGAAACACAAGCCCAGCCAGCTTGCTCGGCTCTTACCTATACATCCCGGTCAGCTATGCCACATGCAACCTAACCACAAGCATCATAGCATGCAATGCACAGTGATGGGCAGTGGAAGGAAACCAACAACACATGCACACTCCTTGTGAATTAGTAAAGAATACTTCAATAGAAAACCGCTATACAGATGGTAACATACATAGTTCCAAGACTGCAAATTAATCAGAGTGATGAAGCTTAATCAGATGGTGATTTCCCGAGCTGCATGGATTTAGTTATAGTGAGTTGTGAACCTGATAACCAAAATGAGAAAAAGGTCGTTTTCCGGAAACACTAATACTCGTGGTGGTGCCACCTTAAAAAATACATGAACAAAAATAAAAAGAAAAAAGAAATTCTCCATTAAATAGGAATGTATTAGTGAAAATACCAATGAATTAGGAGTTCTCGAAGAATGGACGAATGGATTAGCAACAGTCGTATTACCCTTAAAAGAAAGAAAATATAAAAAACAAATCAAATAATAACATTTTGCACACAATTTCATGGAAATTGTGCTTTTTAAAATATGTAAGAATAAGCATATAATGGTGAAAGTTTTACAAAAAAAATCTAAAAAGGAATGAATTAGCGACATTGTTATTATATACCCTTAAAGAAGAAAGAAAATGTGTGTTCAAAAAATTGAAATGAAAGTTACAAAAAAAATCAAAATAATGAACTTCTACAAGGAATAATGAATTATTGACATTGTTATTACCCTTTAGAAGAAATAAAATGAAACAAAACTAAGAAAAAATCAAAATAATGAAATTTTGCACGGAATAATGAATTAATAGCATTGTTGTTACCCTTAAAGAAGAAAAAAGATGAAATAAACGCTAAAACAAAATCAAAATAATGAAATTTTACAAGGAGTAATGAATTAGTGACATTGGTAATAACACAAAATCAAAATAATTAAGTATTATAAGGAGGAATAAATTAGTGACATTGGTATTACCCTTTAAGAAGAAACAAAATGAAATAGAAACTAAAAAATGAAAATAATTAAGTTTTCTAAGAAAAAAATGAGTTAATGGTAATACCAAATTATTAGTTTCTGAGAAGGAATGAATTAGTTGTGTTGATATTACACTTAAAAATAAATAAAATATAAAAAATAAATCAAATAATTACACAATTTACACAAAATTGTGATTTAGAAAAATACAAGAGTAAGTCTACAATTGTGAAAGTTTCGCAAAACACATGTTTCTAAGATGAAACTAATTAGTGGCATTGTTATTACCCTTAAAGAAGAAAGAAAACGGGAAAAAGTTAAAAAATCAAACTAATGAAGTTTACAAGGAGGTGAATTAGTGGCATTGGTATTATAAAAGAAGGATGAATTAGTGGCATTGGCATTACGCTGAAAGTAGAAAGAAAAATGAAAAAGAAACTAAAACAAAATCAAAAGAATGAAGTTTTATAAGGAAAAATAAATAAGTGCATTGGTATTACCCTTTAAGAAGAAAGAAAATGAAATAAAAACTACAACAAATCAAATTAATGAAGTTTTCTAAGAAGGAATGAATTATTGACATTTGTATTACCCTTTAAGATGAAGCAAATTTTTTTAAAAAGAAATGAAACAGATAATGGCAAAAAAATGGCAGAAAATTTACACATTATTTTTGCTTTTTCATTATGTGCAAGAATAAACATATAATAGTGGAACTTTCGCAAAACATAAGTTTTCTAAGAAAGAATGAATTAGTGGCAATGGTATTACCCTTTAATAATAAAAGGAGTAAAAAAATGACAAAAATTGCACATTCTCGTAATATGCAACAATGAGCATATAATAGTGTAATTTTCGCAAATAAGAAGTTTCGTAAGAAGGAACAAGTTAGCGGCATCGGTATTTTTCCCTTAAAGAAGTAATAAATTAAAATAGAAAATAAAATTTTAAAATAATAAAGTTTCTAAGGAAGAATAAACTAGTGGTATTGGTACTACTCTTTAAGAAGAAAATCAAAATAGCTTGCACTCAACTTTGCACTAAAATTGCACCTTTTAAATATGCAATGAATAAACGTAGAATAGAGTATTTTTCACACTCTAGTGTGATTTACACACATGCTCTATGGTATTTGCGTGTATATATTTTCACTCATCCAATATGTAAAAAGTACCCATGCAAAAAAAGACATGCTAAAAAATAAAAAATAAAAGCAAAAGCAAAAAATGCTTTAAAAAAATAACGGGCTTCACACAAAGAAAATTGATTTACCCCAAACAGGAGCAAGTCAAAAAATTCAGCATAAGAAAAAAATCGACTTACCGCAAATAGGGGCAAG
The DNA here is from genome assembly GCF_003073215.2 of Triticum urartu. Lineage (NCBI taxonomy): Eukaryota > Viridiplantae > Streptophyta > Magnoliopsida > Poales > Poaceae > Triticum > Triticum urartu. The sequence continues at coordinate 668,587,642 of NC_053023.1, forward strand.
TAAAAAAATTCAGCCTATGAAAAAATATTGACTTACCCAAAACAGCAAGTAAAAAATCAGTCTGAACACACATACGAGAAACCTTTTTTTTAGGAGTCAAGGCGGTACGCGGGTCCACCACGTCTTTCTCTAAGGGGCGATCGAGAGGCGATTGCTAAGGCGATCGGAAGGCGGCGCCTAGGGTTAGGGTTTTGCACGTGGGTGGCGGTGATCTTCAGGGTGGCTGGGGCGTAGCGACGGCGCTGCATCCCTGGCTTGGTCCTGCGTTTGGCTACCCTACTGGATGAGGTGCTCATGGCATCTTCTCCGAGTAGGGGGGAGGACTCCTCCGCCGGCGGCGACTCTGAGGAACCAAACTCCGGTGAAGGCGGGGGAGACAGGGGATACGACAAACAGAAGAGCCTCAGAGTCCCCGGCAGATGGCAAGACCTTGGAGGAAGCAGCGTCCCTGTCGGCGAAGATGGGGGGGGCTGGCATTGACGGAGAAGGAAGCATCTGGTTTTGTGTTTGAGGATCCAGATCCAAGGACGAAGATTGACATGAAGTGGGCTGTCATTGGGAAATCTTTCTCTCCACGCCCACTCGTCAAGCATGCGTTTGAGAGAGCGATGCAGCGGGCATGGGGTTTGCACAGAGAGGCCAGTTCAAGATGCTTGGCAGAAACATGTTTATGATCAGGTTTGGCAGTGAAGGGGACAGGAAGCACGTGCTGAACAACGGCCCATGGCAGTTTGATTTTAATGTTGTAGCTCTGAAGGATTATGATGGAGTAACCAGGCCGTCTGAGATGATTTTTGACTCGATTGAGACGTGGATTAGGGTTGATGATTTGCCTCTGGATAAAAGATCAAAAGCTTTTGGAGAGGCGCTTGGAAATTGGCTCGGAACAGTAGTTAAAGTAGACGGGGGAGAGGATGGTTTTGCCAGAGGAACCCAGCTTAGAGTGCGGGCGAGGATTGCTCTGTATGAGCCACTTGTTCGTGGTTTCTATTTAAAGAAGAAGCCTGATGATAAAGAACAAACGTGGTTCGATTTCACGTATGAGAAAATCCCTCACTTCTGCTTTGACTGCGGCAGACTTGTGCACGTGGATGGGGTTTGTGACCCACCTGTGGATCCACTTTCACAGTGGGGTGAATGGTTGCGTGCTTCACCTGGAAGAGCAGTGTCGAGCCATCAGGAGAAGAAACAATGGAGAGGGACTTCCAGTAAAAATGATAGTAGGGATAGTTCTATGTCAAGTGGTGGGGAAAACGCAACGAGAGGATATGCGCATGTTCGTGACCTCCCAACCCGTAGATCCCTCTACAGAGAATACACATACTCGGCTGACTCCCACACTGGTGGGACAACGCAGAAGGAGAAGGAGCAGCAAGAGGTTCAAAGCCCGCAGAAGAAGCACACTGGTGCAGCGGGGGCAAAGGAGAAGGACCTACGGCAAGGTTTGGAGGAGAAGAGGGAAAAGGAGCTTAGGAAAGAATTGCATCAGAAGGTGAGGGAGGGAGTAATATCCCCGAGGAAGAAGTAGGATTATGGAGAGGGACAATTCAGAAGGGCAGAAAAGGCACCGAGGGAGTACTATAGAAAGCCTGGATACTACGTCAGAAAGCCAAGACGTGATGTGGGGTCGTTCCGACAGCGGGAGGACCACCACGGCTATGAAGCTAGAGAGAAGAAGAGGCCATCTAGGCAGATGTGGGTGCCGATAGGAGACGGTTCTCGGAAGGAAGGTGTTGATGCTCTTGTTGGCGAAAAGCGACAGAAAGTGTCGTCTGTCTTTGAGCGCATTGGTGATCATGGAGCTAGATCGGCGGACCCCGATATGGGGGGCCGCCGGGAGCAATGAATTTTCTCGTCTGAAACTGTCGGGGCTTGGGGTTGGACCCGACAGTAGGAGAACTAAGGGATCTGATTAGATCATACAACCCAGCGGTGGTGTTCTTGAGCGAGACTAAGAAGAAGGCGCGAGCGATGGAGAAGATCAAGTGGAGTTTGGGGTTTCGGCAGGGTGTTGCTGTGGACTGTGAGGGCAGGAGTGGCGGTTTGGCTTTACTTTGGAGGGATCACATTTCCGTCACAGTCAGACCATGGTGCCAGTACTACATCGATGCGGAGATCTCCTCCGAGGGAAGAACCGTTAGATTCACTGGAATCTACGGTGAACCAAGAACGGAACTTAGATGGAAAACTTGGGATGCATTGCGATATTTGAAGAGACAGGACAATTTCCTTGGCTTTGTGCGGGAGATTTCAACGAGATCCTCTTCCGAACAGAGCAGAGGGGGGGGGGAAACCCTAGAAACTTCAACCAAATGGAGGACTTCCGGGAGTGTCTTGGTGACTGTGGGCTAGCTGATTTGGGGTTCACTGGATACCCTTTTACGTGGGATAATAAGCAAGATGGAGGAGCAAACATTCAGGTCCGGCTGGATAGAACCACATGCAACGATGATTTTTTGAGCATATTTCCGGATACGGTGGTTGAGCATATACTTACGGAGGAATCTAACCATGCGGCGCTGGTCATTCGGGCAGTGGCATCACTGGATGCTGCGAGGCCAAAGAAGCTTTTGGGGTTTAAGTTCGAAGAAGCTTGGACCAGGCATGAGGATTACGAGCAGATGATTTTGAGAGCCTGGGATCAGGCCAAAAGGCTGCATGGCGAGTCGGCGGGGCTGTGTACCAAACTGGGCACGTTGTCCAAGGCCATGCAGACGTGGAGCCGTGATGTGTTCGGCTCTCTACGTAGGCAAATTAGCAAGCTAAAAACGCAGCTACATGACGCGAAGGTGAGGTCGCTGGCGACGGGTTTTTTTCAGGAGGTCAAGGACATAGAGAGCCAACTTCATGATCTGTACGAGAAAGAAGAGATCTACTACAAACAGCGCTCGCGCATTGATTGGCTACAGTCGGGCGACCAAAATACAAAGTACTTCCAGAATCGGGCTTCTCACCGGGGGAGGAAAAACACGATAAAAGCGCTACGGAGGGAGGACGGTACAGTTTGCACATCGGATGATGACATGCGAGAGCTGGCGGCAAACTTCTACGCCTCTTTGTCTCGCTCGGAGGGTTCGAGAGCTGCAGCCAATGTTCTCCAACATATTGAGACTGTTGTCACGGAGGAGATGAATGAGAAGCTTACGGTGGGGGTCTCCGATGCGGAAATAGAGACGGCTCTGTTTCAAATGGGACCTACGAAAGCCCCGGGGCCGGACGGCTTCCCGGCGCTATTCTATCAACGACACTGGTCGTTAGTAAAAGAAGACGTTTGCAGGTCAGTGAAGGAGTTTTTGAATGGCAATGCAACGCCAGATGGGTTCAATGACACGATAATTGTGATGATACCAAAAATCAATTCACCGGAGTTGATGTCTTAGTTCAGACCGATCAGTTTGTGTAATGTTCTTTACAAAATCGCTACAAAGGTTCTTGCAAATAGGCTCAAAGGAATCCTTCCTATTTTGATCTCAGAGGAGCAAAGTGCCTTTGTATCGGGCCGGCTGATCACGGATAATGTTCTGATAGCATATGAGTGTGTGCATGCTATTAGAATGAGGAGAAGGAGGAAGCCGTTATGCGTGGTCAAGTTAGACATGATGAAGGCCTATGATAGAGTGGAGTGGATTTTTCTGCAGCAGGTGTTGGAGAAGTTTGGGTTTCATGATACATGGACTCAAATGGTGATGAAATGTGTGACGTCGGCAAGGTTCGCGGTGAAGCTCAATGGTGGGATTTCTGATTCTTTTCTGCCGACTAGGGGACTAAGGCAAGGTGATCCTCTATCGCCGTATTTATTCTTGTTCTGTGTAGAGGGTTTCTCGGCTCTGCTTTAGAATGCACAAAGTTCCGGCGAGTTGAAGGGGGTGTCTTTTGGGAGCACTGGCCCCATGGTCACCCATCTCCTCTTTGCAGATGATAGCATTGTGTTTCTTGAAGGCTCTGACAGTAATCTTCTTGCCCTCAAGACAATCCTAGGGGAATATGAGATGGCATCGGGACAGAAGGTAAACTTGCAGAAATCGTCCATCTTCTTTGGCAGGGGATGCACAGAAGAGTCGAAAGTTCATCTGAAAGCAGTAATTGGGATTTCGTCCGAGGCCCTAAGCGAGAAATATTTGGGACTGCCCACGGCCATAGGAAAATCCAAGGAGGGAACTTTTAAATATGCGCGGGAAAGTGCTAAAGGCAAGGTCACGGGGTGGAAGGGGCAAGGATTATCGAAGAAGGCGTGGGAGGTTTTGGTCAAATCGGGGCTCCAGTCTACCCCAACGTTCACTATGAGTTGCTTCCAACTCACCAAAAAATTGTGCGGGAACCTGACATCTATCTCTTCTAACTTTTGGTGGGGTGAAGCTAATGGTGAAAAAAAGGTTCATTGGATTGCCTGGAAGAAAATGTGTGTCAGTAAGCAAGAGGGGGGTATGGGGTTTCGTGACATGGAAGCTTTCAACCAGGCTTTACTGGCCAAGCAGGCTTAGAGACTACTTCAGGCCCCAGGTTCACTTTGTGCTCGAGTTCTCAAAGCGCGTTACTATGACCATGGCTCCATCCTTAATGCGACATGCCCCGCTGGTGCGTCATATACTTTCAAGAGCATCCTGCATGGCAGAAACTTGCTGTTGGATGGTCTGATCTGGCGGGTGGGGGATGGGTCCTCAATCCGGATTCATCATGATAATTGGATCCCTCGGAGGGGCAGCCTAAGGCCACTGGGCCAGGTGTTTGTACCCGGGATGACGAGGGTGAGTGACTTGCTAAATGATGATGCCTCAGGATGGGATCGACACAAGCTCGACGCTATGTTTACAGAGGGAGATGTTCATGATATTATGCAGATTTGCGTGGGAGGAATAGGTACTGATGACATGCTAGCTTGGAATTTTACGAAGAACGGTGTTTTTTCAGTTAAGTCAGCTTATCACTTATGCATGGAGAAGAAGAGGACGATTACTGGACAGCCAAGTTCGTCATCTAATGCAGTGAACCACCAGAGCTGGCTGGCGTTATGGGGTACAAACGCACCGGGGAAGGTGTTAATTCATGTCTGGCGGCTGATCAAGAACGGCTTGGCGGTGGGCTCTGAACTGCTGCGAAGAAAGATCAAGCCTGGTGTTTTTTGCCCTGCTTGTGGACGTGAAGAAACGGTGTATCACAGATTCTGGGAATGCTATCATTCCATGCTGTTTTGGAAGGAACTGAGCTCGGTATTGGGTGCGAGGGTGGCGATCCCACCTCGTTCGATGAGCACCCAGAGCTTAGTTGCATCATGGTTGCTTAACTGGCTATCAGACGCCTCGGAGGATGATAGGGCAGCAATGGTGCAGGGATTATATGCCATATGGTTGGCGAGGAATGAAACGAGGGAAGGGAAGCGAATTGAGGAGGCCAACTTGGTGGCTAGGAGAGTTGCTGCACTCATGGAGGAGTGGAAGAACGCGAAGGGGAGGCCACAGCGATCGAGCCCATCTACGCAACGGGCAACCTGGGAACCACCGGCGGCGGGCTGGTTAAAGGCCAACGTGGATGGTGCAATGGCTCGGTCAAGTCAGGGAGGAAGGTGTGGCGTGGTGTTCAGAGATGAGGTGGGAGCTTTCCGAAGAGCTGATGCGGTGTTTCTTCCTGGGGTCACATCTGCCGAAGCAGCTGAGTTGCAAGCGTGCAAGCGAGCGGTGGTTTTAGCTATGCAACGGGCTGTGCCTAAGCTCCATCTGGAGACCGACTGCCAGAACGTGGCTAGAATGTTGAATGAGCAAGAGCGCAACCTGTCATCGGTGGGAATCATGGTGAAAGAAATCAAGGGGATGGCCAAAAGCTTGGGGGAGTTTAAAGCTACCTAGGTGAAGAGGGAGGCAAATAAAGCGGCCCATGAGATTGCCCGATTCGGTTTTTGTAATAGAATTTCTGTTTCGTGGGAGGTTTCTCCTCCAGACTGTATTCTTAGTATAGTCTCAGATGAACTTCCTGGTTTAGTTTAATAAAGTGGGGGAGCAAATTTCAAAAAAAAAAGAAACCTTTTTTTTAGCGACTTACATATAGCTAAAGTGCTATTTTATGAGGGAGGAGCCAGAAACGTTTTTTCCTTTGAAATTTTCAGCCGGGCCATGGTCAGCGTCTAGAGATAGTCGAGCTGATGGAATCTTTCATGGAATATATCCTCGTGAAGAAGACGGCGAACGGTCAACCCGCCTTATCGGTTGACCTCCAAAGGAGAAGACTAGTACTGAGTAGTATGCATGCACAGCAGTCCCGTGGCATCTACGCACAGGCACGGCAAGTCAAACTCGCCGGGCGTTCGTGTCCGGATCGCACAGCGCAACCTGATGGCAACATACACTGCGCCGGTCAACCGAGACGTCTTGCGAACTCCCCCGGAAGCCGGCGACGACGTCCCCGTCACGAGCGTTCGTGTTGGTCCGTTTACAAAAACTTATCTAGCTAGCTAGACAACCAGACAGACACTTGCACGGCAAGGAATTAGTTGGATTATTCGGCACCAGCGCGCCGCCGCGCCACGGCTGTGCTGCACTGTCCAAGAAGCAAGAATAAACGGAAAAAATTTGGAACGTCGCAGTCGCGGCTGTAGCTGGTGGACGAGTGCGCACATGTCTTCTTTTTCTAGGGAGAGTGTCCACATGTTGTCTGGTGACATTCCCGGAAGCACCGTGCCGGCCGAGCCCCCTCCCTATAAAACCATCTCCGGCGAGACGTCGTCAAGCCATCGGTCAGTTACCAGATCAACACCAACAGTAAACAGAAATCATTTCCTAGCCCGCCAACAAAAACAGACTTCCCATTCGATCCGCTCACAAGCTTTTCGATCGCTTTAGTTGTTCAACAATCAACAGCCAACACCATGAGCTCCCGGATGGCCGGAGCCACGCTTCTGCGCCACCTGGGCCCCCGCCTCTTCGCCGCCGCCGAGCCAGCCTCCGGGCTCGCCGCGAGCGCGAGGGGCATCATGCCCGCCGCCGCGAGGATCTTCCCCGCGCGGATGGCCAGCACCGAGGCCGCCGCCCCGCATGCCAAACAAGAAGATGATGCCGCGAGCCCCCAGGCGGCCGCGACTCCAGAGCAGCAGAACAAGAAGCCCGTGGTGAGCTACTGGGGCATCGAGCCTCGGAAGCTCGTCAAGGATGACGGCACGGAGTGGCCATGGTTCTGCTTCAGGCCGTGGGACACGTACCGGCCGGACACGTCCATCGACGTGGCCAAGCACCACGAGCCCAAGGCCCTGGCGGACAAGGTGGCCTACTTCGTGGTTCGGTCGCTGCGCGTGCCCCGGGACCTCTTCTTCCAGCGCCGGCACGCCAGCCATGCTCTGCTACTGGAAACGGTGGCGGCGGTGCCTCCCATGGTGGGCGGCGTGCTGCTGCACCTGCGCTCGCTCCGCCGCTTCGAGCACAGCGGCGGCTGGATCCGGGCGCTCATGGAGGAGGCCGAGAACGAGCGCATGCACCTCATGACCTTCATGGAGGTGACGCAGCCGCGGTGGTGGGAGCGCGCGCTCGTGCTCGCCGCGCAGGGCGTCTTCTTCAACGCCTACTTCGTCGGGTACCTCATTTCCCCCAAGTTCGCGCACCGCTTCGTCGGGTACCTCGAGGAGGAGGCCGTGGAGTCTTATACTGAGTATCTCAAGGACCTTGAGGCCGGATTGATCGAGAACACGCCCGCGCCGGCCATCGCCATCGACTACTGGCGCCTCCCCGCCGACGCCAGGCTCAAGGACGTCGTCACCGCCGTGCGCGCCGACGAGGCGCATCACCGCGACGCCAACCACTACGCATCGGACGTCCATTACCAGGGAATGACGCTGAATCAATCGCCTGCGCCGCTCGGGTACCACTGATCAGCTCAATGGACCATAGATCGATGCCTGCTCAGTCCATACCGTTGGTGCGTACTACACTACTACTACCACTGTCGCCGATGTTAATTTGGGATGGATTGTTGCGCGCGTAGTATGTTTGGTGTAAACGACTTTCGGAGATGCTCATAGAGGGTAGGGTGTGCGTGTGTGTGTTTATAGAGATGAGTGTATGCGCGTGTATATGAGTGCTTGTGTCTGTACTGATGTTCAAAAAGATATGTTTATTTGTATCCATAGATATGTTTATGGGGCGTGGCTATATGACCGTCATCTGATTTTCTTTTTGTGGCTAGTCGATTTGGTTTAGGCCGTTAGATGCAAAATGGATGGCCAAATCACCTTCTTCAACCTCCAGCCCCTCCTCTCTTCCTTCGAACCGCCGCGCCGCCGCCGACTTTCGTCACCCGAAGCCTCGGAAACATGAAATCGACTTAGCTAGTTTAATTATGCTCCAAGTGTTGATGATGCAGTATGGGCTTGCGGAGGGGCGAGGTCCCAGCCTGCAAGCCTGTCTCGATGTGGCGGGGTGAGGAGCTTGGCTTGACAAAGTAACGACATAGCATGTGAAGCCCCAATCCAGCTGGCGTGACAAAGCGTGTGTGTGTGTGGGGGGGGGGGGGGGGGGGGTGTGACGCCGGAACCCCAGGAGAAGTCTGCTCAGATGCGTCCGCCACGCCAGTCCTACTCCAAATCCCTCCAAATTGACCGAGTTCACAAAATCTACCGCCTCCGAGCCGTCACCATCCTCCACCCTTGCTTCGCTTCCATGCCGCCGTCCTTGCCCACCGTCCTAGATGCTTGACGCCCACTACCCATCTTCCACGGCCATGGACGAGGGATCGGCGGAGTCCGTGGAGGTCAGGATTGCCGTGAGCAAGGGGGAGACCATTGCTAGAAGGAAGTGGCGCCCCCGCGAAGCTACGGAGAAGGAGGTCGTCGTCACGGATTTAGCCACATCCGCTCCGTCTGCCCCGCTTGCAAGAAGCTACCCGCCTTCGGCCGCGTCCGACGCCGTTCGTCCCGGATGGCTTTGTGGAAGAAGATGGGTTTGCATTATTGCATATGATCTACCGATCATACTTATGTTTGGTTTATTTTCTCAAGAACGTGGTATGTGGTTCACCTACCAATTGTACTTATGTTTGGTTTATTTTTCAGTGAATGTAATTTTACATGTTCACGTCCAAAGGGAGGGAGGGGAGGCAACGTGGAGCATAATTGGACATTTCCGTGCTTGAAATTCAAAGTGGGTGAGGATGAGGGTGGAAGGGGGATTGTAAGTTGGATACTCCATCGACAGATGTGACGAGCTTCGATTGGGATATGTAGATAGCGACTGGGGGAAGAATATGTACGTGCCAGATATGATTTGTGTTAAACCACCAAAATATATATGCCCCCATAACAACGCATAGGTAATTAACTAGTTTATTAATAATACATTCATATCGTTATTCAAAAAATGTTTATCATGTATTGAAAATGTCAATCATGCATTTAAAAAATGCTCATAGAGTTAAAATAATTTCCCGCAAAAAAAATTCTGTATTCTTTAAGAATTGTACATGCATTTTTAAATAGTGTTCCCATAATATATATTTTTTAAAATCATGTCATATTCAAAAAATAGAAACCCCAAAATAGAACATAGAAAAGAAGAAAAACACAAAAAAATTGAAAGACAAAGACAATATGACAATAGACCAGATAAAAAAATCCAACGAAGACCCGGACTAGAAAAACGAAACAGAAAACCAGGATAACCCAGGAACCCGGCCAATTAGGAGCGCATGTAAAAAACCCGGTCTACTTCAAGCCGAATGGAGGCGCTTAATGGGCTGCGGCCCACGAACTGACGTGCGTAGGCGATCGCTAGTACCTCTCAAAGTCGCGCAATAGGCGAGGTATTGATTTTGGACTCGAAAAAAAGGCGAGGTATTGGCCTTACGATCCGAACCCCCCAAAATTCCCCCCAAAATTCCCCGCAAACCCTCCTTTCCCCGTCCGCGACACGAGACGCGAGGGAGCGACCATTCTCTCTTCTCCGACGGCGACGGTGCCTGCCTCCTCCTCACTCCGCCCACCGCCCCCGCCCCAGCAGCCGCGCCGTCCGCCGCTGGTTCTTCCTCGCCGCCTGGACCTGTTCGTCGAAGCCGTACCAGCCGAGCCGGTCACTCCTCCTCCGACCCCGACGCCGGCTCATCCCCTGCCGCCGCCGTCGACGCCGCCTCATCCCCTGCCGCCGCCGTAGACGCCGCCTCAGCTCCTGGTGCCTCTGACCCACAGGCCCTCCCGGCAACCTGCCCTTATTTACGGTAAGAATCGCTTCCACCCCTCCCCTCCCCTCCCCTCCTGGGGTTTCGCTAGTCTTACCTTTTCGGCTAGACGAGCTGTTATGTGATCTACGCTTGTTGCTGTGTACACTGCCTGCTACGGGTGGTAGTTGTTTCTTGATGCTCAGTTATTCATGTTCCCAAACTACTGTCTACTAATACTTTGATATAGTGGGATACTACTTGATGATTAGTTTATACAAATGATGAGGGATAAAGTGGGTTAGCAGTTGAGTGGGATAACTTGGTCATAGACGCGTTGTCTATTTTGTTTTGGACATAAGGACATGCATGCTCGTTGCTATTTCTGGTTACCTATCGGAGCTAAAACATGTTTACATTTTGGTTAGTATTACCAATCTTTGCATTTCTGTCGCTCCTCTTGTTTGCTTGGGAGTACACGGAACAGTCTAGTATCTTCCCTTTTGTAGCCAATCATTGGTTAGACTATTGGAATCGGATCACAGATTCTTTCAACCTGAAAAATTCAGTGTTGCAATTTCCCAAGGCTGATGTCTTCACAGTGCTGCATATGATTGTCAGTGCTCAGTGATATATGCATCACTTTTGATCAGCATGTGTTGCTGAGTGCCATTTCTTGATAATGGCTGGGAGCTTCATTGCACTTTCTATCTCTGATGTTGCTATTAGTTTTGGTTTAGATCATTACCCTTGTGTGGTTTGGATTAGAGCCTAAGCAAACAAGAGCCTAAAAATATCATTACCCTAGATTATAGCCTAAATAAATCTTGACACTGGGGTAATCATACTGTTGCTTCTACATTGTTGTTATTTTTCCATGTTAAAAATGCTCATAGCAGCTTGTATGCTTGACGGGCAAAGTGGAGAATTCAGTGATAATAAAACTTGATAAAGTAACAGGTGGCTGGTGATGCATTTTTTTGCATTGGGATAAAATAATGGCTTGTTTAATAATCCGTACAGGATCGTTGTTTTGAAAACAAGATTTCAGGGCACTTTATAATCAAGAATGCATCTCTTTTTTGCAGTTTCTTGTCAGAAAGACAGCGGGTAAAAATCCGTGATATACGTTGTGATGGCACCAAATCCATCAGGTATTATCTTCGTTTTGTGTACTGCATTATTTTTTTGGACATGTCCTTTGTGTACTTTAGCATCTTATCCAGTAACAATCAGTGACAAGCTGAGGCTCTTCTTGTGTCACATAGAATGCGTCAAAGAGAGTTCAGTAAAATGTCTGCCTCTATAAGTTTGTGTTATATTAACACCTGCAATCGTTCTTCTAATTTTACTCCAGGTCAGTCCCAAGAAAAGAAGAAAACAAAAGAGAAACAGGTAGAGAGTACGTTTTTAAAATCTGTAGCATCTTTTCACTGGATATTTTTCTCAAATAGACTTTATGAATTTGCAGCCTATGAAGATACACTATGACCTGTTAAACCTAAGGATGAACCAGGCTGAACAGAAAGTGACTTGTGAGCTTATGATGCCAGCAAAGTTACCAGATTTCTACAACCCTCCCCTTGGTGCTGATCCGGTTGTCCTCCATGTGAAACATCCAACCCAAGACAAGCATTCTGTTACTTTAATGAGGGATTGCTTACATAAGAACCTTCTGCATGCAAAACTTGTCAGTGACAAAGATCCATATCTGCTAGTCTTTACTGACCGATACACAGGAATGTTAACAGCATACTTCAAGTCCACCGAACCATTTGTAGCTAAGTATGCCGAACCGGGCCGGATACCATTCCCGTCCGCTAAGCTTCAAAGTGTTGTGAGTCAAATGCTTGATGGTTTGAAGGGACTGTGGCTCTATGACAAGTACCATGGAAACTTGAGATTGGACAACACATACTACTATAAGACAAAAGATGGTGATGTCGTTGTGAAGTTGGCAAGTTTTAAATGTCAAGGTACTAAACTTAAAGACCCTGCAAAAAAGGGAAAAGGTACTAAATTTAAACATTCAGTTGGTTGAAAACTATTTTAATCTTTCTGGACATAATGCAATAAATGCATACTTTGTTAATATAATTTCAGATAAAACAGAGACTGTTGCACATTACCAGGCGAAAGATTTACAAGCAATGGGCACTGCGCTGGAAGAAATATCTCAAATGGCTAGTGATTTGAGTGAGAAAGGCTATCTGTTGAATTGCAGACAGATTGACCACCTTGCCGAAAGACTAAAAGAAGTGTCCAAGTAAGTTAACAACAGTATGCTGATCCATGTCATTATGGATTAACACAAAGTTTGTTTCCTAGTGTAAATACCACCTTGCCGAAAGATGTTGTTTTGGACTAATACAAAGCTTGTTTTGTAGGGGAGAGATGGGAAGTGCATAGATGAACCCGGGTACATATGAACTCACTTTAAAAAACACATTTCTAAATGCCAAAAAAATCTAAAAAAGTTTGCACGGATACATCTTCATGTTCTATGTGCATGCATAAAGTTTTACGAAAAAATAACTTTCTTTGAGCCCTGTGCAAAAAAGACAAAAAATTGTGTCGTGAAACGCTATTTAGAAGCACTGAAATTTGTCTTTTTACGAAGGCAAACCAGAAAGACATTTTTTCACAAAACTTTATGCCGTGTGCACACACATTTGCGAACATGTATGCATACAATTTTCTGTTATTTTTTTAACATTTCAAAACATGCTTAAAATACAGTTTTTTAAAAGTGGGTGCAGATGCCCATGCGTTCAGATAGTGCCCACTCGGGGAGAGATGCATTATATCATGGATGAGATTAGAACTTGTCCCTTTTTTTGGACTCGAGTTGAGCGAAAAGATTTTTTTTGTTTCTGAAGTCCCCTTGGCTATGCTCAGCCACTCCAACAGAGCAAAAATTGATGCAGAACAGGACGTGTGTACTTTGCCTTGGAACAATGATGACTACGATGGTTTCCTTGACCTGATGATTAAGTACCAAGAGAGGAATAACCTCGGTGCATATGATTTTAACAGCAGGGTCTGTTATGTGCAGTTTATTAGTGGTATTTATACTCATGAGGTGGAGTTGAAGGTACTAATTGTATCCGTTTATTCGATGTTTGCAATATGCAACAAGGGCAAATCTGACATTTATTATTACAGAATCCAACTGCTTCAGTGGATGTGACTGTCATTTCAAGGAATCATGGTGTTTTTCTGGTACTATACTCTTTACTGCCACGACCTCCAAGACCCGTTAACCAGGGGTGATGTTAAGGTAAACTTTCTGTTCAGAAAAATTGTTTTCTTAATGTTCTGGTTAAGCTTATTTTCAATTCCGGTGCTCTAATTTTTTTTAAATTATGTACTAGCATATTTAATAATGCTAGGGTATACTCGGTGTTAGTAACATGCTGAATTTCTATAGTGATGATATGCAAAAATGGCAGCTGAGCCTGGGCTCAGAAGTGGATTACCGAATTATTATCAACTATAGTTATTTCTCTCGAATTCCCAGTAAAAGTTTTATGTCTCAGCAACCTGGCTCCCAGTGCCTGTATGCATAATAGTGTATTTAAATCCAACTGATCAAAAGAGAATTTTAATAAAGCCTTCTGTTTGAGTGAGAGGGAATTTTTATAAATCCAATGGTTACAACTCAAAAGATGACCTGCTGCTGCATTTGGACTTAGTTATAGAATGTAGATTGCCCCGTTCTTAGCCATTTTGGTTGCTGTTGCATGCATTTGAAAAGAACATTTGCTATATGCTTTTGTTTTCTCGGCAAACCTTAAGGTGCGGCAATATGTTTCAGATGGTAAAGCATGCAAGACCAGAGATGCCAGTGACAGTTAGCAGTTCGAGGACCGTGGCTGCCGTAACAAGGCTTAAAGTAACTGCAGTATGATGAGTCGTTTTGCTAGTTTCGACTCCTCCAGGACTTACTGATGAGTGATGGCTCTATTGATTCCTCCAGGACAGCTTCTTCTGCTAGTTTATGTGAATCTAAAGATTACATGTTGCCACAGAATCATTGGTGAAATTGTTACCATCTGTAGGTGTTGTTATGTGGCACCGTTGAGACGTGTTGTTGTTCATGGTCATCTATTTTGAGATGCTGGCATGGTGGTAAATACCAGACTTTTGATGTACCAGTGCACGACATTGCATTGGTTTGCCTTGGCATACTGCCAGTAAACTCTAGTTGGCATCTTGGGGGGGTCTTTTTCTTTTGGGCTGCTCATGAAACATGGAAATTCGGCTGTTTAAGCAGGGCGCTAGCTGTTGATGCTTATTGGGGGAAAGACAGCCGCCTGGATATGGATATTGGTGCTTCTTGCAGTCATCGCCGGGTGCGCCCCGGACGAAAGCGGCAAGCCACGCGCTAGACTGCAGCCTGTTGAGTTAATTACACGATAGTACCACATTTAGGGCGGTGGTGACGAATTGATATCACTTCTGAAAATTTTTACGTGTCAGTACCACGTTTGAGTCGAACCGTTGCGAATCGGGCTAAACCTCGTATTTCTATGTATTGACGCTGGAACTGACCGCCCGGGCCCGCGCGTCAGTTGCCACGCTGGCGAACCGGTACCCGCCCGCTCGCTCGATAGGTGCGGTCTGGCTCGAACCGGACCGGCCCGTGCTCTGTCTCTCTTCCTCCTCGCTCGTGCCTCTCTGCTCGCTCCTCTCTCGCCGCCCTCGTCGGCGCCCGCAGTGTTGCCGGATCGGACCGCCGCCGCCCGCCATGGTTTTCGAAGACGAAAGCAGTGACGACACTTCCAGCCTGCCGTACATGCACTCGACCTCATCCATGGACGGGCTGAGCCAGGTGATTTTCCTTGAGCTAAGTTTAGGGTTACAGATTTGGGGTTTTTTGATTTGATTGATTTCGCTGGGTTTTGATTTGGGCATTTTGTTTGTACGAGCTTTGGCAGGTCCCTTTCAGCGTTGAAGATCCAGATTACCACGGGCTTGAGCTGGAAACGATGTCGGTATGTGAGAAGCACGGGAAGGCATCTGAGAGGCTTGTCGCATTTGAAGGAACAAACACAGCGAGAAGGTTCTTAGCATGTGCAGAGCCGGTATGAACTGTAGGCTGATAGTGGGATATTATATGTCATATTATTCCTCATGCGCACATCCCTCATGTTCCAAGCTAACATGCATAACCTTATCACTTTTACATGAGTTTACAAGAAAAAGTGATAAAGGGAGACTTACATGTCACAAGGATAACTGATCTGCTATATAGTATGTTCACATTAGTAAAAGGGCTGATTATTAGGGCATATTTAACTTGGCAGTGGAATCTTTACTGTCATTTTGTTAGGGCTGATTATTCACTTTTGCAACAGCAGTAGCTTGTGTAGTTTAATGACAGTGGTACTGTTATTTTGCAGTGGGATTGTTTTTGCCCACATGTGAAATATTCAGTTTGAGACTTCTACAGGTTTTAAGTTGTTATTGTGGCATTTTTATGTAGTTGAATGACAGTGGTACTGTTAATTATGTTGCTGTTACTTTTGCTCCTGTTTGTAACTAAATATTGATTGAACTGTTAGTTTTATGTTGGGATGCACCTGCTGTTATGTATGTAAATGCTACAAATATTCAGTTGAATGGATAGTATGTACTGCAAATGCTTTGGCAGTTCACCAAGTTTGCAGTTTGAGATTGCTTTTGTAGGTGATTAGCAAAAACTAGTTTAAATCTGTAGCTGACTAGTGTTGTAATTTGTCATGTTGTTATTTAGTGGGTAGGTACATCTCAATTACCAGTGTAGCTTAGTGTTGTTATTATTACCAATGTAGAAAGGACAAAACAGTGTTATTGCTTTGCACTAGTTATGCACTAACTTGTTTATTTTTTATCTTTTTTTCTTTTTGCAGGAAGGGCAGAATTGTGGGTTTGTTGAATGGGTTGATCACCAGTGGCCCCCAACAATGCAAAATGCATTGTTGAAGCTGTGCGCAATGGTTGAAGATAGCAAGAGTGCTAGGGTGAATGATAATCTTGAAAGTTCTTTCACTATTCACCATCTGACAGAAGAGAAGAACAACCTGAAGGCCAACTATGACAAGCTAGTCCAAGATGTGCATCAGCTTATGAGCTTCCAGGAGGATAGGGTGGTGGATTTCAGACATCTGCAGTCTGCCATTACATATCAGCATGAATGCAGAAGTGAGCTGGTGGCTGATATGAATGCACAGATGGCAAAGAGAGATGCAGAGTTTGAGAAGTTTAAGCAGAATTATGATGTGCTACTGAACCTGACAAGAGCTCAAGCTACAGTCATCCAGAACCTGAAGTTGAAGCATATTACTGATAAGCAATTGCTTACTGAAGCTAAGATGAACTTGGAGTTGAAGAATGCAGAGCTCACAAAGTCTGAGGAGAAGCTCACCCAAGATAAGCTAGAGTTGAAGTTTCAGGTTACTGATTTGCTCAAGAGAAAGGAAAAGCATGGTGAAGAGAAGGGGCAGCTAGAGCTTCAGATTGCTGAGCTGATTAAGGCAGAGGAGAAGCTGAAGGAGAAGATCAAGGGGATCCAGGCCATCTTAGAGAAGTGAAGAAAATGAATATGAGAGTAGTGGGCAATGCTGACCTTTTGGGCATGATGGTTGTGTAGTGCATGGCTCTACTAAATGTGAACTTCTCTAAGATGAACTATGGCTGTGTATGTATGTAGTAGATATGATTTTCATCCTTTTGTAAGAAAAGGATGAACTATGCATCTAAACTCCACTATGTATTGTGAACAATGGTTGTGTACTTTATGATATGTTGAACTGTAGTAAGTATTGTGTGTTATGATTGCTGGATCAGATATTCTGTGTTATGTTTGCTAGACTTCAGATTATGATTTCTCATGCACTAGGTTTTGATGATTATGTTAGCATTGGAAGACTATTTGATGGTTATGTTAGCACTGGATTATTAGATGGTTATGTTATATCATGCATGGAAGCCTATGTTTAGGTGGCTTCGTCGACCCCGAGTCACCATAAACCCTAATGGTTAGGTTTAGGTGGCTCCGTCGACCCCGAGTCACCGTAAACCCTAATGGTTAGGTTTATCCATGCACTTCTTAAGGTCTTCCCCCCTAAAGCCAGCATTTTGGAAGTTTGCATATATGTGTCTTAAGCAGAATCTTTGATTACTGTTACGAAAAACTTTACTCACTGCATACAGTAGCCCCTGGTGCACACAATTTAAACAGCTAAGCTACTGTGTAATACACATGTCAACACATATTTAGCAGGCAATGCAAGGTGGATAGACATACCTTCTGTCTGTCTGACATTATAGTATATGGACCATACTGTCCAACTTCTCCTCCAAGACAAATCTTCAGTTGGTGTAGAAACCAGCACCAGTTTGCTTTGTCCTCTTGTCCAAAAATGCCAAATGCCAGTGGGTATATGTTGTTATTGCCATCTCTACCAGTGGCAGCAAGGATTTGTGCACCAGTGGTCAGCTTGATAAAACATCCATCAACACCTAAAACAGGATGTAAACATAACATGTTAAATGCATTTATATGTGCAAGCTATTGAAACTAAAAAAAATCAAAGTAGTGCACAAGCTAAAATGAACTAACCAATGAATGGTCTACACCCCTGTAGAAATCCCTCCCTTGCTCCATTGATGCAGTAAAACATTGCATGGAATCTGGATCCTGGATGTGGGATTTTTTGAGTGGGTGCTGGAGTTACAGTGGTGACTAAAACCCTACTCCCAGGGTTTGTATCCATGACAGTCTGAGCATAGTCTCTCAGCCTTGGGTATTGCTTCCTATGATCTCCCAACACAGCCTCAACAGCTAGGTTTTTTGTCCTATATGCCATTGCCTTGGGCACATCCACACCATACTTTTCCATGCAGGCATCAATAAGTGTATGTATGCTAGTACTGACATCAGATCTGAATAGTGGCTCATATTGCTTTGCAAGCCACTTGGCACTTACCCTGCTTGTTTCAGTAGAACTAGGGCAAGTGTGTTGTAATCTCATCTTCTTAATTGCAAAAGTGTTTCCCCTTTTATAACAGCTGCCACAATGCAGAACTTGCATTGTGAATTCTTGCAATGCACAATGATCCTCTGATCTGAGTTCCTGTGATACTTGAAGTCTCTGCACTGAGTGATGTGCAGGCTCAACAATGCATCTCTGAATTGATGTTGATCTCTGAAACACATTTGCAGTTGTAGTTGTTGGTGTGGTTGCTCCAAATCCTCATTGTACCATACTCTAGGTGGCCTCTTCTTTACCCTGCTCTTCCTTTTTTCAGGTAGCACAAATGCTAGTGGCTGAAACCCATCATCTTCATTGTCCTTAAGTAAACTATTATCTTCTTCATCTGATGATGGTTTCCAATCAGGTTGCACTTCTTCTAAAACACTAGAATGTGACCTTGTTGTTGGTCCCCTCCTTACTTGCATCTTCTGCTTCTTCTTTGCCGGCACAGATATTTTTTCTTCCTCTTCTTGAACAATAGGCTCATCATCCTCCAACTCAAATAATTCCTCTACCTCTGTGTCACCCTCATAATGCACTGGTTCTTCCTCCTCTGTTTCTTCTTCTGATTCTTCTTCCTCTGTTTCTTCCTCATGTTGTTCTTGTACTTCTTCCTCTTCCTCTTCTGGTTCTCTCTGTCTATTTCCCTCTTCCATCTCCATGTCTTCAGCATCATTCATTTCCTCATTATAGTTAGGCCTTAAATCCCCCATATAATAAGGGTTAGTGTCACTGTCATATTGCCCTTCGGATGAAGATGCATAACTGGCATCATAGCCATCTTGTTCTTCTTCCACAACTTCTTTTAACTTTGGATTTACAACACTCCTGCTCTCTTGTGTTAAAACAGCAGGGCCTACAGGTGCAATAGAGCAGCTACTCTGACGTTCATAAGCAACACCTTGCTGATCAACAGCATAAACAGGAGGATCAGCCAGATCATAAACCACAGGCTCAGAATAAACAATAGGATCTAAATTTTGCTTCTCTGCAAAACCCTTCTGTGCTACACTAACAGCTGGTGGACAAGCCCTAAATAACAAATTAAGCACCAAACTCTCCTCATTCTGCCTCTTGATCAACTGTAGTTTAACATTACTATCAACCAATTCCAAACCCTGCTCTCCTAGGGTCTCCATGTAAAACAGCAGTGAATCATCAATACTAAAGCCTTGTGTTTCCATCAAAGCAACCATATTCAGATATGTCACATCTGAACAGCTTAACTTCCTCTCTAACAGATCATTATTGTCAAAATGGATCCTAACATTCCATATGTCCTCATATAAACTACAATTCACATGCATTTTGCCTAATCAGTACACTATAACCCTAATTGCAAATTAAATGAGAAGAAAAAAAGAGAGAAAACTTACAGGACGCCGCCGAAGCCGTGGGTCAGCTCGTGGCTACAGCTAGGGTTCGCCACCCATTGCTGTGCCAGCCGTACCCGCTGCTCCATGGACAGTGCGGGCTCCATGAACTCGTCGTCGTCGCTGGAATACAAGTCAGAGCTCGAGTAGCCGTCGCCGCCCTCGATTGGAGATCTCCCGTCGATTCCTCCTGCCGCGCAGCTGCCGAAGAGGGGATTGTTTGCGCCGCCGCCATCGCCGTTGCCGCCACCGCCGCTGCCGCCACCACCGCCCGGGGTTGCCGCCGCCATCGCCGTACAGACGTGCGGTGGAGCTAGGGTTCGTCGACGAAAAGAGGAAGAGAGGAAAGGAGAGAGAGACAGAGCACGGGCCGGTCCGGTTCGAGCCGGACCGCGCCTATCGAGCGAGCGGGCGAGTATCGATTCGCCAGCATGGCAGCTGACGTGCGGGCCCGGGCGGTCAGTTCCAGCGTCAATACGTAGAAATACGAGGTTTAGCCCGATTCGTAACGGTTTGACTCAAACGTGGTACTGACACGTAAATTTTTTTCAAAAGTGGTATCAATTCGCCACCATCGTTTCAAATATGGTACTATCGTGTAATTAACTCCGGCCTGTTTGATGCCTCCTTCCGGCGCGGCGCGGCGCGGCGCGGGTGTAGTTTAGCAAGTTTACATAATATTAGTGTAGAAGATGGTTGGGTTTTCTGCATGGTGGAAGTTTGTTCGGTACCTCGCGCGACTTGCACGCCCAACTAGCGGACGACCGGCGGATCATCGCCGCGTATGATGCTTATGTCCAACCGGCAGGAACGACATGCCAATGGTTCTTCTGCTGCACGTCTCGGCCATGACTTGGTCTCCAGTTCGTGCAGTACTGTAGACGACAAGACACCACGTCACTACGAAGCACTGGTATCACTTTCGTGGCTTCTGTTCCGAAAAAAGAAAACACTACTGCCACATTACATTTTCGGACATCATTTTTACATTTTCGGACATCATTTTTAGGTTAATTCGTCTCAAATTGCTACCTCTTCACATTACTTGCCCGTTTGGCCAGTTTAAACACGTTTATGGATGGACGGGCCCACGTGTAAGCCTCGACCGTTAAGCTTCGTTGACCGTTAAGTTTGACGTGGGATTCATCTCGAAAAAATCCTATGAGACCGTGTCTCATATACTATCACGAAAGACCCATTTCGATGGACGACATGAGCGGCCGTGCTCCACGGTTCATAGCGGCCGCACCAAGATCCCATTCCGAGACCCATCACGGGCGGCCGGACCAGCTCCTTCGATAGTTTGCTCTTGTTCGCGCTCTCAGTACATGATGGCCAAGTCAAAGGACCTCGTCGCCGACGGCCAAGACCGTACATGGCTTCTCGTCCGTGGCCCATGCAGCTGCTCGTCATCAACATGATCCTTTCCTACTGCAAGTGCGCCGGGCAGCTGATTGCTTAATTGGCAAAAAGAAAAAGGAAAATCACAGTAAACTGCCCTGGCTTCACCAAACTAGCTAGAAAGATTGGTGTACTCACTTCTCTTGAATCAAACCAGAGAAGAGAGAGAGAGAGAGAGGGGTGTTTGCATCAACATCTCATCAGCAAGTTTACCAGCATTTAAACATACGCAAAGTGTATTGTTCCATTGTAGCTTGTAATCGCGCATTCTAAACTACTATGAATATTTTCATTCACTGCTTCCCTCGTGTATGAAATCATTGTGTTCACTGCTGTTCTGTGCTTAGTGCAACAAGCTCTCACTTCAATTATTTGGTGCAAGAAACCCACTACAAAGATTCAGGCTGAAAAGATACTGCTCCATGTACATTCGCTTGCTCTCCTCTACAGCGTGACTATGCACATGTATACTCTGATAATTATGTATACATGCATATTCAACTCATCCAGATCGGATGAATCCTAGACGGACTCACGGACATACCACGTCGAGTGTCATGGAGTTCGCCGGCACAGACGTGAGCGAGTGCAGCTATCGAGGGAGGAGTCTAGCGCCGCCGCCTGATTGGCGGCCGCGGCGGCGAGGAGCAGCTGCTGCACCTGGTTGCGCGCCTCGTCCCGCTCCTTGGCCACCTGGTGCAAGCACGGCGAGCTCCGCTATGCCCTGGCGCCCATCCTCCGGCGCCGCCGGCGCCACCAGGCACAGCTTCCCCACCGCGCCCGTCGCCGCCATCTCCTGCACCACCTCAGCCGTCGCCGCGTGCAGGCGCGGTCGTCGTTACCGCAGCTGCTTTCTTTCGCACAGTAGTAACAGTGCCAGATGAAGCCGTACGTCGCGATCATCGACGTGGCGCGAGGCGGCAGCGGCGACACGGCGCCTCGCGGGCGAGCGTGTCGGTCCTCGGACAGCACGAACGTGGCGTGGCGAGGAGCTTGTTCACGACGGGGTCAGGCGACCTGAGGAGCTTCCCGTGGCGGTCCCTGTGATGGGCAATAAGCCACGGCGAGACGCGTCGGGTGCGTGTGCGTGCGCGCGTTCGGGCTGCGTCGGGCTCATGGCAGGTGTGTGTGGGTGCGTGCGTGTGTATGCACGTGTGTGTAGGAGCATTCTGCTGGCGAGTTTAAGGGGTGCGTTGAGTTGGTCCGATGCGGGCTCGCCACGACCCGGACGTGTGCGTGCATGTCGCGGGCGTGGCTAGAGCGGGCCGGACCGAGCGCTCGGCGTGGGCTGGGACGTGGGGTGTGTGCCCTGGCGTTGTAACTGGTGTGGGTGAGTTTGTGCTCAAGAAAAATGCCGTCAGAGCGGCGGGGGAGAAAATTACATCTACAGTAACTGAACTTGACTCTAGGGTTCACTTTGGTCACCGTATTCACGAAATCGCAAGTTACGGTCACTGGGCTCGCTGAACCGGGTCACTATACGGTAACCCATACCGTTTCGGCTCGTATCGGCCCGATTTGACCAGAAACCCGCTTTGACTCGCCAGCTGGACATGACACGTCGAGGGTTTCTTCATCCTCTCCCCTCCCCTGTCGATTCCCCTCTCGTTCCCCTCATCCGACTGCTAAATCCCTAGCGCAATCTCTCATCCCCTCCACTGTCGCTTGGATCCAACAGTTGCATGAGATCTCCAGTTGCATCCTCTGCTCCCATGTCCGGCGCGGGTAGCTCATCGGGGGCCGGTGCGGGTTGGCTTCCTTTGATCCAATGCCCTGATTGCAAGATTCGCCAGATTAGGCGGTTTGAGTCCACCACTGAAAAGCATCCTGGATGGATCTTGTACAAGTGTATGAATCATAAGGTTAGCACAAGAACATTGACTGGATGTTGTTCTTCTTAATTTGATTTTCAGATTTGTTCTTGATTTGATTTTGAGATTTGTTCTTGATTTTGTCAAATAGGCAGGGAAGAAACCTTGCAACTTTTGGCACTGGGAAGCTAGTTACATTGATTATTTGAAGGTAAATGGACATCTGATAGGTGAATCTGTGGATAGTAAAGTAGTAGAGATGAAGAAAAAGAAGAACACGACAGAAGTGGATCCTGAAGATATGATGAAGATGCTGCTGCTGCTAAAATCACTTCCAGGAGATGTTACAGACTTGGTTGTTGTAATGAAGATAGCAGTTGTACTGCTATTTGCAATTCTCTTTGTGTTAGTGTTAGTTCTAGTTAGGATGTGATTGTTGTCAATGTTGGCAATTGCTAAGTAAGAAGGAGACTTTTGTGTTGTTTGATGTCAGTGGTAATAGAAACCTTTGTGTGGAGACAACTTTGCTGTTGGAAATTGGAGAAGTGGAAAATGTTTCTTCCTTTACTGAACATGCATTTAATAACATGTTGAACACTGACAAGAAGGAATAAGACTGAAATTTAAAAGTTTGCAGTTGATAACACAGAACAGTACTGAACTGAACATGCATTTTACTGTTGAACAAATGAAGAACATGAATTTGATAACACCATTTCTTTAGCATAACAGAAACTGGTCATTCATAGCTCCTTGATAACACACATAAGTATTTGAAAAGCATATAGTACTAAAGAGAAAATTACATCTACAGTAACTGAACTTGTCTTAACATCTAGAAATTGCAAAATACTTCATCCATTACATTAAATGGTCATTCAGGACCTGAATTCATCAAACATGTTAACTTTCTTGTGCTTATTTGCTGCAGCAGCTGCTTTCTTTTGCAGTGCAATAATTTTCTTTGCTTCCACTGCTGCTTTCTTCTCTTCTGTAGCCCTCTTCTTTGCCTCCATTAGTTCTTGTTTTTTAGCTGCTGCTGCAAGCTTCTTGGCCTCAAGTTCTTGCTCTCTCTTTTTTCTTGCCTCTGCTTTCAAAGCTTCTTTTTCTTGAGCTTTTTTGGCCTTTTCAGCTTGTTTCTTGGCAAGGGATTCACCTGCTTTTTGCAAAGCAGCAGCTTCCCTTTGTGCTAGGATTTCAGCACACCTCTTTTCATGCAATATTTCATTGGCTTGCTGCTTGGCCTCCCTCATCACTTCAACTCTAGCTGCAAGATTTCCTAATCTTGTTGCAGTGCTGCTACCTACAAATGGCATTGCAGCTCTAGCTTCTTCGAGGAAAGAGCTTTCAGGCAATGGTGTTGACACCTTTCTTTTCCTTGGTTTAGGAGCCTGTAACAGTAGTGAAACATGAGATGTATTTCACATCAAGATCATATTTTTAACAAGGTTCAATGGATATACCTCATTTCTCATGATTTCCATCATTGAATGTGGATGAAGAGCTCCAATTGGAGGCATGTCATGTTCCTGTGTGACAACAGGCTCCTCACTTGCCTGTGTCATTGATGGTCCAGGTGCTTGCTCTTGTGTTGTAGCCTACACATTTGCAACAAGGTTAAATGGATGTATCGAGCACTGAAATATTTGCCAGAAGCTAAAATGGATGTATCGAGCACTGAAATATTAGCCACAAGCTAAAATGGATATATCGAGCACTGAAATATTTGCCAGAAGCTAAAATGGATGTATCGAGCACTGAAATATTAGCCACAAGCTAAAATGGATAGATCGAACACTGAAATTTTTGCAAATGTTACCTGTGACAGAGTAGGTTCTTGTTCTTCTTCTTCAAATGTGGCTCTTGGCCTCTTCCTCATTTGCTTCTGCATAGGTTTTGCTGCAGGTAGGCCTTGCTTGAAGGCAGAGCACCCTTTCTTATTATGTCCAGGATTGTTGCAATGGCTGCAATGAATAATTGTGCCATGTCTTGTAATCTTTTTCCCTCCTTTCTTTGCTATTACCTCCTCTGGTTGCATTCTCCTATTCTTGGCCTTTCTCCCTAGTTTCTTCTCATACAAAGGAGGCTTAATTACACAACCACCCATTTTCTGCCACTCCCTCCTATCTTTGCAAGGCATAATAATGTAAGCATATGCTTTGGAGAAATTGCAAAGATCATAACACTTGTGCACCATTTCCTCAGGATCAATTAGTTCATCTCTATAGCAAGCTATGGAGTGGGGGCAGGGAATGCCAGTTAATTGCCACCTTCTGCATGTGCATGCCTTGAACTGCAACTCCACAATGTACTCCCTACCATGTGAAGAAACTTGGAAGATTCCCTCTCCAGCATTAGTAGGGTAACAACTATTAGACCATTCTATGTGCTTCAGAAGCCTTTTCTTGATCTTTGGGCAGATTCGACCATTAAATTTCTTAGGCTCTTGCTGCTTGTTATAATGTCTGCTTGAAAGTTGTGACTTGATTCTATCAATCATGCTGATGATTGGCAAGTCTCTAGCCTCCAAAATATATCTACAAGTATTTGAAGAGATAACACATACTTAATTCATTATGAAGAGAGAACACATAGCAAGTACATGAACAATTGAAGAACACATAGCAAGTACATGAACACATAAATGTACCACTTACTTATTGAAAACCTCACAATTGTTGTTTAGTAAAATATCACATTTGGGCAAATCAGTCTGGAATGCCCTAACCCAAGTGTTAGGCCTCTTCTCTGCAAGCCAAGCATGAGCCTCACTATCAAGAAGTCTCATCTCTTCCATATATTCTTCATACTGATCAGTTGTGGTGCACCTAGCTATCTTCCAGAGCTGGTTTTTCAGAACATCTCCTCTATATTTCTCTTTGAAATTCTGCCAAAGGTGCCTGACACAGAATCTGTGTTCTGAGTCATGAAAATGCTGCTCTACAGCATTTGTTAGGCCCTGCAAGTTTTGTAAGTTAGTCAGTAAGTAAGTGAATATCAGACATGACAGTATGTATGTAAGTAACTATGTACATATCTTTACCTTTTGCTTATCAGACATGACAGTCCATGCTGAGGTGTTCTGAATCCCAAGATCGTGTTTCAATGTTCTCATAAACCAGCTCCAAGTGTTAGTATCTTCAACATCTACAATGCAGTGTGCCACAGGATAGATACAATCATTAGGATCCATGCCAACTGCAGACAGAAGCACACCTCCATACTTAGTTTTCAAATGACATCCATCAAAACAAATTATGGGCCTACACCCTGCAAGGAATCCTCTTTTACATGCATCAAAACTGAAGTAGCATCTGTTGAACCTTGATTCATTGTCCAATTGAATGAAAAATGTGCTGCTAGGGTTGGATCTTCTAACTTCATTTGCATAATCCCAAAGCATGTTGTACTGTGCCTCCTCATCTCCATGGATTATCTTCAATGCATATCTCCTTTCTCTGCTTAGTTTACTACAAGAAGCTGCCATATTCCACTCCTTTTGAACTAACCTCCCAAAATTTCTCAAATTCATTCCTTGATCTGCCCTGAAGTGCTCCAAGTACTTTTCTGCAAGATATCTAGCAGTAAATGCCTTTACTTTCCACTTCTTAGAACATTTGTGTTCATCATTGTAACTCTTGATGACCATGCAGTTTGTTCTGCTATCATAACTACACCAAATGTTCCAGGGGCAGTGGGACTGACATTTTGCTGAAATTCTTTTCCTGTCATTTACTGGCAATTTGATGTCAAATCTATTTTTGCAAGCATATTCTCTCACTGCTTTTCTAAACAATTCTGGTGAATGGAAAACTTGTCCAATTTTGAATTGTGGATCATGCAAATCTTCCTTCCTAAAGCTTTTAAATTTGTACTTTGCACCTGCTTCATCATCAGAATCTGGGAGCTCAAGGTCTTCTTCATCTGATCCTTGTACAGGGTCTGACTTTGCTCTAATATGAACATCAGTAGGCTCCTCCACTGTCTCCTCTTTAAGATCATCATCTAAATCACTGACATTATAATCACTATCTACAATCTCATCAGCATAGTCTGATCCTTGTTCACTCCCATTTACTTCAGCATCAGAAACTGACCCTTCACTGTCATATGCAACAGAGCCATCCTCTTCACCCTGCTCCACATCTTCCTCCTCATTTGCAACTGCTTCTTCTGCTGCTTGCTCTGCAACTGCTTCTTCTGCTGCTTGCTCTGCAACTGCTTCTTCTGCAGAATTTGTTCCTTCTGGTTCTTGCTCTGCAAGTGCTTCTTCTGCAGCTTGTTCTGCAGCTTCTTCTTCTGCTAGGTCTGCATCATCTGCAATGGTGACATGAGTGACAAACGTACACTGCATTTTTTCCACTGCTTCCTCCTTAATTTTCCTATCCAATAAATCCTGCTGAATCTTCTTCTTATGCTTCTCTAGTGCTTCCTCCTTAATGGTCTGAATTGGTTTGATAGGACTAACAACAGTAGGCAGGTCTGCTACAGGAAAATCTATCACATCATCCCAGTCAAACTGCCTGAAACTCTCATCATGATCAAGATACATTTGCAAAAACTTGTGCCCAAATGTTACATGTGCCCTCATGTTAAGACAGTTGTCATTGCAAGTTATCTTCACAAGACCACCTTCAGTCATTGGTTTACCAGGCATGCAGTAATACATTTGCAATCTCCCCTTCACTTCATAGCCGAATTCTTCTACCAGATCTTCTAACTTCTCGACAGTAAGTGTATCCCCCTCCACATAATCATACCACATGTTTTCTCCATTGACATATGCACGATTTTTACCAACTCCAAGGAAATAACCACCAAAATTGATGCAAAGACTGAAGTTTGATAAGTAGTCAATTTCATCTACAGATTTACATAAAACCCTAGATTAACTGCCTAAAATCCATAGCAGAACGGAAACCCTAGCAGTAACATCAAAATCTGAAGGCAAATAAGAGCGTGCAACCACCTAATCGACCTCAAATCGATTAGATTCAGAGAGAAAAGGGGGGTTTTACAGAGGTTCAGGGAGAAAACAGGGGTTTACCATACACAGGTGGTGGGTCTCCTTCTGCTCGGCGACGAGGCGCCATGGTTCAAGTCGTCGACGAACCCTCTGGCCGCCGTCGCTCCGTCGGTGGATGCCTCCGCCGGCGGCGATGAAACCCTAGCCGATCAGCACCGCGATCGCTTCCCCTTTCCTTTCTCTTCTCCTATGCCTCGGAGGCGTCGATGAAAAGGTGAAGCGTCTCGACCGAACAGGGGGGGAAATGCAAAATAGCTCGGTCGCTGCTCGCTTCTTTAAGTTTTGTCGACGTGTCATGTCCAGCTGGCGAGTCAAAGCGGGTTTCTGGTCAAATCGGGCCGATACGAGCCGAAACGGTATGGGTTACCGTATAGTGACCCGGTTCAGCGAGCCCGGTGACCGTAACTTGCGATTTCGTGAATACAGTGACCAAAGTGAACCCTAGAGTCAAGTTCAGTTACTGTAGATGTAATTTTCTCGCGGCGGGGCATTCGTGCGCCGGCAACGTCTTGTCCACCGTGTCTCCTTCTTCCTTTTCTTCCTCGGTGTGCGCCAGAGAGAGAAGTACAGAGAGGGAGAGAGCTCCGGCGAGCTAGGGCGCGGCCTTGGTTCCAACACCCTGTACGGCCTGAGGGCGGCGAAGGCATCGTGGAGGTCCTCGCAGTCGCGGATGAAGGTGCGGCCGACGACGGGAGGCGCGTGTGGAGCACGCGCCATCGCAGGCGGCATGGTGGACGGTCACGCAAAAGCACAAATGGCGAGGCCGCCACGGCGCAGCAGGCTGGCCTGCAGAGCGAGCACCACGCCGCGTCGCCGCCTTCCAGCAGTCGTTGCACGAGCAGGGGAGTCCTGGCAAGCTCCGTCGGCTCGTCTATGCCGATAAGAGCGTAGTCGGCCACGGTGAAGCTGACGCCGTCGCCGGGCTGGTAGTGGAGCTCGTGCCAGTTGGGCGCCATGGTGCGTAGGACGCGAGCCATCATCGGCTGGCTAGTTGCCTGGTCTCTCGCGACACGACAGGAGCAGCGAAGATGTCCCGATGAACTCACAGGTACGTGACCCGGAACTCGTCGCGGCCGAGCTCCCTGTCCAGCGCGTACTTGCGGTCGATCCCGTCGATCACATCCCAGCCCTCGTCACCCAGTGCAGCCAGCCGCTTCCATCCGCCGCCGCCAGGGGCGGAGGGACGGCGCCACTGCCGAGGACAACAGGTTACACGTGCGCAAGGTCGCCACTCGCCAGGAACAGTGATCGCGAAGCCGCCCCTGCTACCTCATCCAACCGCGGGCGCGCACTAGGACATCGTTAGCCTCGCCAAGCTAATTAGTGTGGAAAAGAGAGAAACGGGAAAAGTTAAGTGGGACTGAAATTCAATTCGCTTTCGGTCATACTTCATCCGTTTTCAAATTACTCGTCGTGGTTTTAGTTCAAAAACCATGATGAGTAATTTGAAACGAAGGGAGTATTTTTGGGCCATCCAGAGTTTGACAACGGTCACCTGTCTCTGCTTTCTGTCCTTCAATTGTAGCTGTTGTTGTCCCATCTTCCCTCTCTTCCTTTTAAACGGGCCCGCAAGAAATAAAAAAGCAGACCCAAAAACAAAGTAAAAGGGTCCCCGGGTTTACAACCCAAAAAGAACTCCTACCTCCTGTGACTGCGAGCAACAACTCCCTCTCCCTACTTTCTCAGCATCTGCATGTAAACATGGGGGGAACTAGCTGAACCTTTGGAACAAACATAGGGGGAACTGGTTGAAACTTGGGGGAACTGAAATTTACTGTAAGCAGTGATCAGGATTAGCAATTACAATGAGTTTTTACAGTGCATTTGCAGTAGATTTAGACTGGAAAATTAGAAGAAAAAAAAGTAATTACAATAAAGACAGTAGAATTACTCAATTTACAATGTAAATTACATAGAATAAATTCTAAGACTGGAATTTCGACTGTAATTATACCGGAATTTACCTATTACCATGTATATTTTTGGTTTTGATTGATCTAGGTTATTACCACGTATATTTTTGGTTTTTGTTGATCTATGATTTTCTCATTGATTATGAAAAGAGACGCCGTGTCCTAATTACTCTCTCTCTCTCTCACACACACAAAAGCGACAACGCATACATAATAGGCCAATGCAGTAGAACCGTCCAGCGGTGCATCTCCCTGACATCTCGTGGCGACACGCATTCACCAAGCGGCCATGGCAGCCTGTTGTGACTTGCAAGCTGCACCTTCCTGGACCACGAACATCAGGTGGCATTGGACGAACTAATACCCCTGGTACGTCCCGGTCTTTCTCCTCTGCATTCTACCATGTCGCCCTCGGTTTCCCCTCGAATAAATCTTCACCCAAACGAACTTCAAAATAAACTGTTGGCCGAGAGTTGCAACTCACCGCGTCACCCTCAGTTGGTGGGCATCATTTATGTCGATGCTGCTCTTCACGCTACTCAACTTGATATTTGGGTGGGGGCCACGGCATTGGCGTTCGTGAATGAATGAACGCCATGGCCGAGGTTGTTGGAGCATGGCATCGAAGCCTATGAAAGGAAGCAACGCACCGTAGTGTGTTATTCGGCTAGGTATGTAATTTATTCTTTGAGATACCGGTGCCGTTCTTCTCATTCGTTTTGTATGCTTCCGGTACGTAGAGACCAAACACGAGTTCCTTTGTGCCCATGGGATCAGGCTGTTCCAGTTCGTAATAGACAGCTAGAAGGTGCAAAAATTGGATGGGAAGCTCCAGCCGTTGGCCCCCCAGGAGGCAGGGCGAGCCGCCGGACGAGGAGGAAGACCCCCCGATCTTCATGCGCCTCGGGGTCCAGGAGCTTCCCCGGCGGCGTGAGAAGGAAGGGGGAGCGGGGTACTCGAGGCGCGGCGTGTTGTCGCCCTCGATGTACTCGAGGACGGCCTCCAACGTGCGCCCGGGCACGCCCCACCACCGACGCCGGCCGGCGGAGTTGAGCCTGCCGGAGGGCTCTACACCGTTGGTAGCCTCGAGCTGCTGGGCGTGACGGCGGCGGAAGTAAGGCTCCCAGAGCGGGCTGTCGAGGACGTACCGCGGCCCCTTTCTCGCCGCCCGCGGCAGGTTCGAGCGGATGCGTGCGATCTCCGCACGCCGCGCCGCGCCGGTGGGCACCGGGGGCACCGGCACGCCGCCGACGCTGATCCTCCACGCGCCGGGCACCCGCATGTCCGGCGGGATCGGGTACTCGGCCTCGTAGAGGAGGCGAGCCTCGTCCTCGTGAAGATGGTGGCGGCCGTTCGCCGCCGCGCCGTCGCCTGGGTAGCGCTCGGCCATGGGTGATGAACTGGAGACGGCGAGAGAGAGGAGAGGAGGAACGACGACGGCGAGAGAGTGTGATCGCCGAGCACGCTGGTGTGCGTCTTATATAGACCGAGGCGCCGCCCGTACGCGTGTCCGCCGTGTGCACGCGTGGCGGGCGAGGGAGGCCGAGGGACGCGCGTCATCCGGCCTTCACTGCGCCGCCCGTGAGGCATCAATGGCGCAGGCTGACCGGCGCGGCAGCGCGGCAGCTTTGGCATTGATTCGCCGCGGGAAACGAGGCGATGAGGACGACGAAGGGCCGAGAAGAGAGCCGTGTCGCTGACGCGGCGGGCCCGCGGCTTTTTCGGGCCAAAAAAGTTCGCCCGGCGCCCCCGGGCGCCCCCAGCGCGCCGGGTTCGGCCTGAGTCCGCCGGCGCTGTTTTCGGCCCAAGCCGGCGAAAATCGGGCTCCTGGGGGCGCGACTGGGCCGATTTTTCGGCGCCGGCGCAAAAAAAAGGTCTGGGGAGGCTTTCCTGGAGGCGCGGCTGGAGATGCCCTTATGATATGGACATCCTTGGCTAAATTTACTCAAAGCTATTTACATATGTCTAATTATTGAAGTCTATTTTCTTCACCCGATATTCATTAATCCACGGTTTTACTTGCTTCTATAGCTTCATACTATATATGAGATTCGTATTATTTATCCATTCTTGGTTTTTTTGGAGGTTCTACTTTCTCTTAAGAAAAGTTCATTGTTGATGTAGGTGTGGCCTCACTGCCCACCCCAGTTTTATGCTCGGTGATGTTTTACCTCTCCTTTCCCTCTGTCTCATGTCCTTAGATTGTTTGTACATGGGGCTAAATGGCAGTTTGATTGTGTAAAAAGGCATGTGAGTTCCTTAGAAAAAGCATTGGCGCTTGGAATATATATGTGAAACTATTATCTTATTTGGCTATAAGACATTTCAGATCGACTATGGCCGGATGTGCGGCGAGCGGGCGTGGGGAGGCGTGCGCGGCATGGTTACGGCAGGGAGGCCGCGGATCTGGCGGCTCCGCGCGTTTTTGAGAGGTGCGGCGGCTGCTGCACCACGACGAGGAGCCGGTGGACGTCGACCGGAGATTGTGTGCTGCGCAGTGCTTCGGATCTGCTCGGATTCGGAGGTGTGGAGGAGCTCCGGGCGAAAGTCCAGCACTGACTTTGGGTCGATGCCGGCAACAGCGGCGCCATGGCCATGGTGCCGTTCTCCTTCTTGAAGGTGTAGCCGTGGAGCTCCATTACACGACTCTCCGGGAGAAATCTTTAGCTTCGGATGGTCGAAGCGGGCGATGCCGACGGCTACGTTGTTCCCTTCTTTGAGGCATCGCCTTGGAGAGCCAACATATTGCGGTTTGCACGGATCTCTTCGTCGGCGGGGACAGTGGACGTCGGGGCGGCGGCTCCGAGTGGTTTTTGTTTGTGCGCCGAGATGGCGATCTCGGGAACAATGCGAGTGGCGGCTCTATGAGGTGGGGCTCGCTCTCGACATTGGTTGGGTGGCATCCTTGTCCCGCTTGGGCGGTGGGGGTGTCGGCTCGGTCGATGCGCCCCAGAGGGGGCGGTCTGACTCTACGTCGGGGCGGCGGCCTCGGATGTGGTACAACGTTCGTGGTCTGCGAGAAGTTGCCCTAAGCATCGTGGGCTGCGGGCAGCTGGGCTGTGCGGCGTTGCTGCTCGAGGAGAGCGGTGGTATGTCGAGGCGGCGGCCCCGGAAGGCGGTGCTGGTGGAGTGCGCTGGGCGCGACGGAGCGGTGGATGTCGGGGCGGCGGCCCCGAGAGGATCTCTGTGGCGACCAGGCTTCTGTGGCAACGATGATGGTGAGAGCGATACCAGGCTTCTCCGGCGTGTCCGCGGTTTTGCTTCGGTTTGTTTGTTGTTGTGGAGTCGAAGCTGCGGCGGCGGGGCCCTGTGGTATACGATGACTGGCTGCAAATGGCCCGTTCGGCGATTTTCTGTGGCACCAGCTTCCGCATGATTTTGTTCTTCTGAGTTCTCCGTCAGAGTCAGAGTTGTGTTGTCTGGCTCTTCTGAGTTCTCCGTCAGAGTCGGAGTTGCGTTGTCTGGCCGTAGGTCGACATGTTATCAATTAGGGTAGGCTTTGCCCTGAGTGCTTTTGTCTCTGGGGTGGGCTTGACCCTTGTTGTTCTGGTTTTTGCTCAGTTTTTCGTAATTAACTGGGCAATTCTTTTCTGCTTAATTAATAGATGAGGCAATC
The DNA here is from genome assembly GCF_003073215.2 of Triticum urartu. NCBI lineage: Eukaryota > Viridiplantae > Streptophyta > Magnoliopsida > Poales > Poaceae > Triticum > Triticum urartu. The sequence continues at coordinate 668,620,928 of NC_053023.1, forward strand.
TTTGCCTCCGTTTCAAAAGAAAAAAGATTAAACACGTAGATTGGCAGTAAAGTTTCTCCAAGATCTCTTGCTAACGAAACTCTTCCCTTGCATGTACGAATGTACATGGTCGTGTTATGTGCATAAACAGATATCAGTGGCCAAGAACAATTATCAAACTGGTGATTGACCGGAAATGACAAATCTATCTATAAATATAGATACACCAGTGGCCAAGATCTAAAACACACACACCTCTAACACTATTTCACTTCGCACACTACCAGACTTTCAATGGCACAACCAACCATCTTTCTGTCCCAACTCCTCCCCGTTGGTGTTGGTGGTAGTTTGTCCGGATCCTTGGCATAGTTAGCGATGTTGTCACAACTCCTCCACTCTCTTTCACGTGGAAAGAAACTTCCTTGCATGTTGCTATAACCTCCCTATAGCTTCTACAAATAAGAAAGTACAAGGACCTGCATGAACTTGCTAAATATACAGATACTTTCACGCCATCAGCTCGCTTTCAAAGCGCATTGTTCCCGTTTCCCTCATTACAAAAGCAACACAGACGCACACAAACAGGCTTTGATGGGCGCGGCGGCCTTTGCGCGCTAGTATGTAAAACTTGTGTTAAGTTACTGGGAACGAAACTGATGTGACTTAATGGATAGGGCTAGTAGAATACTCCTAGTGGCCAAGTGGCACATAAACAGAAAACCACAGAGGTGGCTGATAAAATCAAATGACGCAGGCGGTTGCAGGCACATACTCAAATCATCCATCTAATAGACTAGTAGTACTATACTACTGTACTCCCTCCGTTTCTTTTTACTCCGCATATAAGATCACAAAGTTTGACCAAATTTATATAAAAAAATATGAACATCTACAATACTGAAGCTATATAGTATGAACATACGTTTCATGGTGCATCTGATAGTATTGATTTCATATTGTGAATGTTTATATTTTTTAATATAAAGTTAGTCAAACTCTACAAAGCTTGACTTTGACCAAACCTTATATGCGGACTAAAAAGAAACGGAGGGAGTACTTTGTAAGAGCTACGAATCTGATCTAGTTCAGTATTCATTGCAGCAGCAAAAGTGCTGGAATCCATGAAAAGGCATCTTGAAGAAATGGAAGCTCCAAGGACGAAAAGCCAGGCCCAATATGCATCTTCTTAAACCTGCAAAAGTAAAATCATACAATCGCTGTTAGGGTGTTCATATAATTTGGTTACCTTTGACAGAAAAGATATCAAGTTATATGCAATTATAAACAAAGATTAGGATAGTATACCTCGGTAATCAATCCTATAGCTTTGGCAATGCATATCTTCTTTCTGATATACTCGTCAAAGAATTTGGGTTTTATCCTCTGTAAATAAATGATTTTTTCTTAGCGTAACGGTACCTTTGAAATAATATGTATACATATATATCATATCAAGATGCAATTTCTTTCGAGTACAGTACCAGCTTTTTAACTTTCTCTGTAATCAACTCCTGAGCTTTCTCCTCTGATACCTAAGGCAATCAGACGTGAAATCAAATCAAATATAAGAACATTTAATCCATTGGATCAATCCCACACGCATATCACAGTACTTACTTCCTTGGGAACACTTGCCGTGCAATGAAGAAACTGAAAAGGTGAAGAAAAGAAGCAAAAGAGATAAGCATGCACGTTACAAATTCTGGGCTTACAACTATCTGTGAAGCAAAAGAGATAAGCATGCATGTTGCAAATTCTGAGCTTACAATTATCTGTGAAGAAGAGCCTACCTCTAGTTTCATAAGGGAATGGTCATACTCTATGGCATACTTGATGCTATCTTGCCGCGACGGACACTTGTTCAGTAAATAGACTTCCTTCAAAGCATTTTCGAAACTCTCCTGTGCATTGTTGAGAAATGAGAATTACATGGATACTCAAAAAAAAAACAAGCATTACTGTATACATATACAGGGTTCATAAGCAACACGAATTAATCAGAATTACATGGATACTCAATAAGTGTGAAGAAGACTGGGTTACAATACTGAATTAATCAGAATTACATGCATACTCAATAAGTGTGCAGAAGACCGGGTTACAATACTGAATGCTAACCTTTTGTTGAGTGACTCGCTTCCATATCTCGAAATGGAGACCATCGGATCCGTTACACCACCTAGCCTCAATGCCCATGTAAGTAAGACAATCCTGCATCGAAATAATCAAACTGTTAAATGCAAAACCATGCCAAAATTAAGTTAGTGATTATGCTAGAGATCATACACTGAAGCCAATACGAACTAAATGAGTTGTGATCTTGGGAAAGCGAGTGGCAATCTTAGTTGCTTGATAAATTCCTCTGGTCCGTATTTTGCTTGCCTAAAGAACAGAGGAAATACCATTGATGACGTAACATATACAGAAAATTGCCATTCCATGATTTTTGTGCAGTCATGTACTTACAGTAGGAGAAGTATCGTTAACCGGTAGACAATCTTTCAACCACTGTATCAAGATAAAAAGAGAGGTTGTTAGTCCCATAATAAAAATCTAATGATTGCAGGAATGCTAGTCTTGCTTGATTTTGCGATGCACACCTTAAGTTCCCTTAATAATGTTTCAAAGTACTCGATGTATTCATGTTGCATCTCATAGCTATGAAAGTAACTGCGGTACAACTCCCAATCAGCATACTCCCAATCAAAAACAGCACCCTACATGAAAATGAAGGGAAAGAGGAAACATGATTTAGAATGACAAATAACATATGCCTTAATTAATATAATAATATAAATAGAGAGAAGATGACAAAAACAAGGTTTGATACAGGACAAGCAAAAATGTACTAATATTCGTAAAAGAGTATGTTGGTTCTCTTTAAAAGAAAATATTAAGTCACAGTACCATTTCCAACAGAAAAATATGCATAGAACTACTTTAGCAAAAGAAATATGAGCATCAAGAAAGGTAATAAAGCGGAAAGAAAAATATCCTGGTTGGCACTATGTTGAAGTAGTTAGCTGGCCAGTTTTTAACAGAGGCCGATAATTCAATGATGTACCTTTTCCAGCATAAAACATTATGAAATGGACCATCTAAGGAAAAGATAATTAACACCCAGTAAACATATCATGAACTCATCAATAACTCCACATAAATTGCTCTGTAATGTAGATCCTTACATAATAGATAACTTTTAAACCCTTTCTGAAAACAGGCCACGCAGATCATTTGTGTATATCATGGTGTTGAAATTATGATGAATGGTTCTAAATAGCCATACTAACACAGTGGAACACCAAAGGCAATTAAATGATTACAGGAACACTCAATGATCAGTTTATATACGTACATGATCCCGAGGCACTAGACGCTGGTAGTCATTCAGGCAAGCAAGCTTGCAGAGTTCAGGGTGGAAGAACCAGTCTAATACACCTTCTTCCTCCAAGAACCTAAAATATTGCATCTTCACGAGGAAATCTGTAGGAAATTCGTCCCTGTCAAGAAGCTCCACAGGGCAATCTTTCAGTTTATCATGGCACAACTCATTCTTAGACTCCTTTTGTGACAACTGCAGTCAATGATATCACCATTGGAATTAGATATGGATTATGAGATAAAAAACAGCATAAGCAGGATAGAACAAACTAACATCAATTCGCAAAACGCAAATGTATGGATTGATCCTTGAACAGCATTTGATGACTGAAAAATAGAGGCATGGATGGATGAAACCTTGTAGGATCTGATGCGATACACCGCGTGGCGGATGTCCATGTCATAAAGATCTGTATCATCCAATCTGATGGAAGTATCAACGGAGGGGTCGGAAGGCAGATTCATCAAGCATTTATAGTACTCCTCAAAGCCAATATCATCTCGCACTCCCAACTTGTTCAACTTTTGGGTTATGTACTCCACTTCTTTATCTATCTTGATTGCGGCAGATTCTTCCCTCTGTTCCGGGGTGGCAACAGTGTTGCCATGGTCGTTAGTATCGATGGGACGACTGGTACATTCATCGGAACAGTGGGAACTCGTTCTTGCTTTGAGTAGTGTAGTGGTTCTTTTCGCTGGAAAAGACGCATTGCCTTTCGTGTGCTTTTTCTCTCCGGCAAGATGTGCTTCAGTTTTGTGCTTCTTCTCTCCAGCAAGTCGTGCTTCAGTCTTGACAGGCCGCTGGATACCCTGCGTCTGCCCGCGGAGTTGATCAGGGGGGCATGTCTTCTCCTTTGCATTATGCGCCTGTGGAATCAGGCCTGTACCCACCTTCTCCCTTTGCTTCAGCGACATCTCTCCGGCAAGACTCTTGACAGGCCGCTGGATACCCTGCGTCTGCCGGCGGAGCAGATCAGGGGGGCAAGTCTTCTCCTTTGCATTATGCTTCTGATGTATTGAGGTTGTATCCCCCTTCTCCCCTCGCTTTTGCGACATCTCTCTACGGAAGCCCATAACCAGCGATGATGATCTCTCCTTTGCACTATCCAAACCCCTCTGTCGAATTCGATCCGGAGGTGCTAAGTGCTCCTGCACGATGTTCTCGTCTGCGAGGACATGCTTCGGCCCCATCGCGCCGCAAGTAGCCGCCTTATCCTTTGCGTGGTACGGCATCGCGCTCGCGGCAGCCTTGCCCTTTGCGTGGTGCGGCGTCGCGCTGGTAGCCGCCTTGTCCTTTCCGTGACACCGCTGCATCTCTCCAAACCCTAACCAACAACGGAGATTGAACACACATCATCGATAATGTTAACAAAAAAAATCCAAAAAAAGGGGGTATAAGGTCAGAGGGGTACCGGCGGTGGCGACCCGACGGCAATCTCGGCGACCGCCGCGGAGGTGGCTACGAGACAGAGCGAATCGATCTGAGACGAGCCAAGGAGACAAGACGCGCTAGAAGAAAACTCGGAGGCCCGAAGCGTCGCGGGAGGAATAGGAAGGGGAAGAACGGGAGGAAGATCTTTGAATCCGTATAAACCTGTAGCAGCAGCAGCCGCCGCCGCGTGGGTCGAGACTCGGGAGCGAGGTAGGACAAGAATCGATTTCTCTTTTTTTTTTTTAGGAAAAAAGGAATCGATTTCTTTTATTTGGGGAAGGAGGAGGCCGCAGGTCAGTATCGGATATGCTTTTCCCTGGCGTGTATGAGATGATATCCTTTTGTTATATTTCTGTTCGTTTTCTTTTATATACTTTTACAAATTTCAAAAAAAATGTTCAAGAATTTAGAAAATATTTGTGCATTTCAGAAATGCCCAGATATTGAAGAAAAAAGTTCACATATCCAAAAAAGTGTTCACAAATTCAAAACATGTTCGTCATTTTAAAAATGTTCGTGATTTTGAAAAATGTTCGCAATTCCAAAGAAGTTCATGAATTCAAAATACGATTGCGTATTTAAATATTCTTGCAAATTCAAAAAAGAATGTGAGTTCAGAAAAATGTTCTCAAGTTCAACAATTGTTCGTGCATTCAAAACAAAAATTAAAAGAGTTCACCAATTGAAAAAAAACTGCAAATTTCAAAAAGTTGTTTGCATACTAAAAAAATGTTTCTCTCCCGGTCTTTCTAGTTCTCACCCTCCCAGAAAAGAAGGGAAAGATTGCGATGTCTGTGAATTCAAATAAAGATTGCGAGTACGAAAAATCTTCGCAGGATTGGAACGATGTCTGTGAATTCAAATAATGTTTGCATATTAAAAAGATGTTAGCAAATTCAAAATAGGTAGGAGAAAATAGAAAAGTATCATCAAATTTAAAAATGTTCATAAATTCAAAAAAATACAAATTCAAAAAGTGCTCATGGAATTGCCAAAATATTCGTGAGTACAAAAAAATGTACGGGATTTTGAAAATGAAAAATGCATAAAAAAGACATAAAAAAAATTCTGGAAAGGGAGTCTCTAGTTGGGTCGGCCCATGCGCAGCCGCACTTATGGGGTACGGGATAGGTCGCTGTCGTGTGGGCTTCGTATTGGGAAGCGCTAGGCATCAGACTACTGCAAATTTGCACCTATTAGACTAATCCATAGCCAATGGATAGGAAAGTGTTGGAGCGTGGGATTAGAACGCCCTGTTACGTGAGAGTTTCCACCTGATTAGGAGTAAGTCCTTGATTGATTTTATCACTTTCCTTACTAATTGCTTCCAGAAAAATCTGCCCTAATTAACTGCTCGCAAAAAATCCGTCCTAATTAACTCCTTCAAGATTCATTTTATGTTCCAAATATAGATTCTATTTTTTTTGCGTATATTGTTTGTTATTTCTTAGAACTGGATGTTTGAAGCAAAACATTGGAACATAGGCTATTCAAAATCTGAGTGCTTGAAGCACAGTACACCAATGTTGGAAGCATAACTGATTAATGCACAAGGAGAAGTGTATCCAGCCATGTATGAAGCGTGATGCACCATTGTAGGAAGCATGATTAGTGTGTAAGAAAAACTTTGTGCCTTATCTTCTCATACTCGTTGTTTCCATCGTATGCTCCGATTTCATAGGTCCTTCGTATGCGTGATATTATTTGGGCGTGGAAGCACTTGTGTGGTGGTGAGCTAGGTAGGAAGCACATACTGTGATAGGTGGAAACATGGTTTACTAAAATTGAAAGCATATATTACTTGAACTGTGTACATAAAGGACTTGTGTGGTAGTAAGGACTAGGAATTGAACCATTCATTCAGTTTCGTGCTTCCACGTCAATCGGAGATTCTTTCGATTTGGCAAAATCTTATGTATAGTGCACCATTTCTATTCTTTTTTGTTTCTGGCACAATGAAGATGTATTTTAGAGAACAGTAAATTGTTTCCAATGTTCCATTAAATTGCTTCCTAGGAAACAAATATTTCTTATCAAATAGTCTTATTTACCATTGAAACTAGATTGGTTTAAAACCAAAAATACTAATGCTTCCAAAGAAATGACAATATGCGTCCAAAGAAATAACAATTTCGGACACTACCAAGTCGATGGCCGACATGCTTCCTTTTCAGTGTTGGCCATGCTTGCTACTGATGCTAGTCATGCTTCCCTGTGATGATAGTCATGCATTTTTCAAATGGTGGGTGTTTTTCCTTCCATCATCACGTGGTGAGCGGCATCAAGGAGTGACATGAATAGAGAAAGGCCAACGATGCCATTAGCTAAGGTCCTCGTTGAAAACAAAGTAGTTCAGTTGAGAATGCGAGGCATGGTTTCATGTAGCTAGGCGCACGAGCTCCCGTCGTTTGATGATCCCTCCCCGATGCATGTTGAGCGTCCATGCTAGGATGGCGTCAGGTCCAACTACTGAGGGGACGACATCCCGATGTGGAGTATCATGGAGTATATCATGTGACGGTTGGCACCACAATACCATCTACTGTGGTGATGCAAGTGCGAGGACCTTGTCCCTCGCACCATCGCCATATGGACAGAAGTGTTGCTTCTTACAAACTTCTTCTTTGCTTCCTGTAATCCAAGTACATAATCATGCGATGGAGCTAGCAAAATCTTATGAACAAATCAAAGATAAATGGATAAGAACTCTACATACTACAATGCTTCAACAACGGAAATATCCCTACGGAAAAAAGAACAATACCTAGGTCAGAACCTGTTGGGAACGCAATAATTTCAAAAAAATTCCTACGATCACGCAAGATCTATCTAGGAGAAGCATAGCAACGAGCGGGGAGAGTGTGTCCACGTACCCTCATAGACCGAAAGCGGAAGCGTTTTATCAACGCGATTGATGTAGTCATACGTCTTCACGATCCGACCGATCTCAACACCGAACGTACGACACCTCCGTGTTCAGCACACGTTCAGCTCGATGACGTCCGTCGTACTCTTGATCCAGTTGAGGCCGAGGGAGAGTTCCGTTAGCACGACAGCGTGGCGACGGTGATGATGAAGTTACCGGCGCAGGGCTTCCCCTAAGCACTACGACGATATGACCGAGGTGTGTAACCGTGGAGGGGGGCACCGCACACGGCTAAGAGAAACTTTGATGTACCTTTGGGGTGCCCCTCTCCCACGTATATAAAGGGGGGAGGGAGGAGGAGGCCGGCCAGGAGGAGGCACGCCCAAGGAGGGGGGGAGTCCTACTCCAAGTAGGATTCGCCCCCCCTTTCCTACTTCCACAAGGAGAAGGGGGGAAGGAGAGGGAGAAGAGACTGAAAGGGGGCCCGACCCCCTAGCCCTAGTCCAATTCGGTTTGGGCTAGGGGGGGGGGGCGTGCCACACCTTGGCCTGCCTCCTCTCTTCACCACTAGGCCCAATAACTTCCCGGGGGGGGGGGGGGGGTCCAGTAACCCCCGGTACTCCGAAACTTATCCGAAACGACCCGAACCATTCCGGTGTCCGAATGTAACCTTCCAATATATCAATCTTTATGTCTCAACCATTTCGAGACTTCTCGTCATGTCCGTGATCTCATCCGGGACTCTGAACAACCTTCGGTACATCAAATCACATAACTCATAATACAAATCGTCATCGAACGTTAAGCGTGCGGACCCTACGGGTTCGAGAACTATGTAGACATGACCGAGACACATCTCTGGTCAATAACCAATAGCGGAACCTGGATGCTCATATTGGCTCCTACATATTCTACGAAGATCTTTATCGGTCAAACCGCATAACAACATACGTTGTTCCCTTTGTCATCAGTATGTTACTTGCCCGAGATTCGATCGTCGGTATCATCATACCTAGTTCAATCTCGTTACTGGCAAGTCTCTTTACTCGTTCCGTAATGCATCATCCCGCAACTAACTCATTAGTCACATTGCTTGCAAGGCTTATAGTGATGTGCATTACCGAGAGGGCCCAGAGATACCTCTCCGAAACATGGAGTGAAAAATCCCAATCTCGGTCTATGCCAACTCAACAAACATCATCGGAGACACCTGTAGAGCATCTTTATAATCACCCAGTTACGTTGTGACGTTTGATAGCACACTAAGTGTTCCTCCGGTATTCGGGAGTTGCGTAATCTCATAGTCATAGGAACATGTATAAGTCATGAAGAAAGCAATAGCAATAAACTAAACGATCATAGTGCTAAGCTAATGGATGGGTCTTGTCCATCACATCATTCTCTAATGATGTGATCTCGTTCATCAAATGACAACTCATGTCTATGGCTAGGAAACTTGACCATATTTGATTAACGAGCTAGTCAAGTAGAGGCATACTAGGGACACTCTGTTTGTCTATGTATTCACACATGTACTAAGTTTCCGGTTAATACAATTCTAGCGTGAATAATAAACATTTATCATGATATAAGGAAATATAAATAACAACTTTATTATTGCCTCTAGGGCATATTTCCTTCAGTCTCCCACTTGCACTAGAGTCAATAATCTAGATTACATAGTAATCATTCTAACACCCATGGAGTCTTGGTGTTGATCATGTTTGCTCGTGAGAGAGGCTTAGTCAACGGGTCTGCAATATTCAGATCCGTATGTATCTTGCAAATCTCTATGTCCCCTTCCGACACTTGATGACGGATGGAATTGAAGCGTCTCTTGATGTGCTTGGTTCTCTTGTGAAATCTGGATTCCTTTGCCAAGGCTATTGCTCCAGTATTGTCACAAAAGATTTTCATTGGACCCGATGCACTAGGTATGACACCCAGATCAGATATGAACTCCTTCATCCAGACTCCTTCATTTGCTGCTTCCGAAGCAGCTATGTACTCCGCTTCACACATAGATCCCGCCACGATGCTTTGCTTAGAACTGCACCAACTGACAGCTCCACCGTTCAATATAAACACGTATATATCCGATTTGTGACTTAGAGTCATTCGGATCAGTGTCAAAGCTTGCATCGACGTAACCATTTACGACGAGCTCTTTGTCACCTCCATAAACGAGAAACATATCCTTAGTCCTCTTTAGGTATTTCAGGATGTTCTTGACCGCTGTACAGTGATCCATTCCTGGATTACTTTGGCACCTCCCTGCTATACTAATAGCAAGGCACACATCAGGTCTGGTACACAGCATTGCATACATGATAGAACCTATGGCTGAAGCATAGGGAATGACTTTCATTTTCTCTATATCTTCTGCAGTGGTCGGGCATTGAGTCTGACTCAACTTCACACCTTGTAACACAGGCAAGAACCCTTTCTTTGCTTGATCCATTTTGAACTTCTTCAAAACTTTATCAAGGTATGTGCTTTGTGAAAGTCCAATTAAGCGTCTTGATCTATCTCTATAGATCTTGACGCCCAATATGTAAGCAGCTTCACTGAGGTCTTTCATAGAAAAAAAATCTTATTCAAGTATCCCTTTATGCTATTCAGAAATTCTATATCATTTCCAATCAACAATATGTCATCCGCATATAAGATTAGAAATGCTACAGAGCTCCCACTCACTTTCTTGTAAATACAGGCTTCTCCAAAAGTCCATATAAAACCATATGCTTTGATCACACTATCAAAACGTTTATTCCAACTCCGAGAGGCTTGCACCAGTCCATAACTGGGTCGCTGGAGCTTGCACACTTTGTTAGCATCCTTTGGATTCATAAAACCTTCTGGTTGCATCATATACAACTTTTCTTCCAGAAATTCATTCAGGAATGCAGTTTTGACATCCATTTGCCAAATTTCATAATCATAAAATGCGGCAATTGCTAACATGATTCGGACAGACTTAAGCATCGCTACGGGTGAAAAAGTCTCATCGTAGTCAACTCCCTGAACTTGTCGAAAACCTTTCGCAACAAGTCGAGCTTTGTAAACAGTAACATTACCGTCAACGTCATTCTTCTTCTTGAAGATCCATTTATTCTCTATGGCTTGCTGATCATCGGGCAAGTCAACCAAAGTCCATACTTTGTTCTCATTCATGGATCCCATCTCAGATTTCATGGCCTCAAGCCATTTTGCGGAATCTGGGCTCATCATCGCTTCCTCATAGTTTGTAGCTTCGTCATGGTCAAGTACCATGACCTCTAGAACAGGATTGCGGTACCACACTGGTGCGGATCTTACTCTGGTTGACCTATGATACGTCTCCAACGTATCTATAATTTTTGATTGCTCCATGCTATATTATCTACTATTTTGGACATTATTGGGCTTTATTATCCACTTTTATATTATTTTTGGGACTAACCTATTAACCGGAGGCCCAGCCCAGAATTGCTGTTTTTTGCCTATTTCAGAGTTTCGAAGAAAAGGAATATCAAACGGAGTCCAAACGGAATGAAACCTTCGGGAACGTGATTTTTAGGAAGATTATGATCCGGGAGACTTGGACCCTACATTAAGAAAGAAAGGAGGAAGCCACGAGGTAGGGGGGCGCGCCCTCCACCCTCGTGGGCCCCCTGTTGCTCCACCGGCGTACTCCTTCCTCCTATATATACCTACGTACCCCCAAACGATCAGATACGGAGCCAAAAACCTAGTTCCACCGCCGCAACCTTCTGTACCCACGAGATCCCATCTTGGGGCCTGTTCCGGAGCTCCGCCGGAGGGGGCATCCATCACGGAGGGCTTCTACATCATCACCATAGCCTCTCCAATGAAGTGTGAATAGTTTATCTCAGACCTTCGGGTCCATGGTTAGTAGCTAAATGGATTCTTCTCTCTTTTTGGATCTCAATACAATGTTCCCCCCTCTCTTGTGGAGATCTATTTGATGTAATCTTCTTTTTGCGGTGTGTTTGTTGAGATAGATGAATTGTGGGTTTATGATCAATATTATCTATGAACAATATTTGAATCTTCTCTGAATTCTTTTATGTATGATTGGTTATCTTTGCAAGTCTCTTCGAATTATCAGTTTGGTTTGGCCTACTAGATTGATCTTTCTTGCAATGGGAGAAGTGCTTAGCTTTGGGTTCAATCTTGCGGTGTCCTTTCCCAGTGACAGCAGGGGCAGCAAGGCACGTATTTTATTGTTGCCATTGAGGATAACAAGATGGGATTTTATCATTGTGCATGAATTTATCCCTCTACATCATGTCATCTTGCTTAAGGCGTTACTCTGTTTTCATGAACTTAATATTCTTGATGCATGCTGGATAGCGGTCGATGAGTGGAGTAATAGTAGTAGATGCAGACAGGAGTCGGTCTACTTGTCTCGGACGTGATGCCTATATACATGATCATACCTAGATATTCTCATAACTATGCTCAATTCTGTCAATTGCTCAACAGTAATTCGTTCACCCACCATAAAATACTTATGCTCTTGAGAGAAGCCTCTAGTGAAATCTATGCCCCCCGGGTCTATCTTCATCATATTAATCTTCCAACACTTAGTTATTTCCTTTGCCTTTTTACTTTGCTTTTATTTTACTTTGCATCTTTATCACAAAAATACCAAAAATACTATCCTATCATATCTATCAGATCTCACTCTCGTAAGTGACCGTGAAGGGATTGACAACCCCTTATCGCGTTGGTTGCGAGGAGTTATTTGTTTTGTGGAGGTACGAGGGACTCACACATAGCCTCCTACTGGATTGATACCTTGGTTCTCAAAAACTGAGGAAAATACTTACGCTACTTTGCTGCATCATCCTTTACTCTTCAAGGAAATCCAACGTAGTGCTCAAGAGGTAGCAAGAAGGATTTCTGGCGCCGTTGCCGGGGAGTCTACGCAAAAGTCAACATACCAAGTACCTATCACAAATCCCTTATCTCCCGCATTACATTATTTGCCATTTGCCTCTCGTTTTCCTCTCCCCCACTTCACCCTTGCCGTTTTATTCGCCCTCTCTTTTCCGTTTGCCTTTTTTTCGCTTGCTTTTTGTTTGCTCGTGTGTTGGATTGCTTTGTTTGTCACGATGCCTCAAGATAATACCAAATTGTGTGACTTTACCAATACCAACAATAATGATTTCCTTAGCACTCCGATTTCTCCTCTTACCAATACTGAATCTTGTGAGATCAATACTGCTTTGTTGAATCTTTTCATGAAAGATCAATTTGCCGGCCTTCCTAGTGAAGATGCCGCTACTCATCTAAATAGCTTTGTTGATTTGTGTGATATGCAAAAGAAAAAAGATGTTGATAATGATATTGTTAAATTGAAGCTATTTCCTTTTTTGCTTAGAGATCGTGCTAAAGCTTGGTTTTCGTCTTTGCCTAAAAATAGTATTGATTCTTGGAACAAGTGCAAAGATGCTTTTATCTCTTAAGTATTTTCCTCCCTCTAAGATCATCTCTCTTAGAAACAATATTATGAATTTTAAGCAACTTGATCATGAACATGTTGCACAAGCTTGGGAGAGGATGAAGTTAATGATACGTAACTGCCCTACTCATGGTTTGAATTTTTTCGATGATTATACAAATTTTTTATTCCGGATTGAATTTTGCTTCTAGAAATCTTTTAGATGCGGCCGCGGGAGGCACTTTTATGGAAATCACTTTAGGAGAAGCTACTAAACTCCTAGATAATATTATGGTTAATTATTCTGAATGGCACACTGAAAGATCTACTAATAAAAAAGTGCATGCAATAGAAGAAATTAATGTTTTGAGTGGAAAGATGGATGAACTTATGAAATTATTTGCTACTAAGAGTGTTTCTTCTAATCCTAATGATATGCCTTTGTCTACTTTGATTGAGAATAATAATGAATCTATGGATGTGAATTTTTTTGGTAGGAATAATTTTGGTAACATCGTGTATAGAGGAAACTTTAATCCTAGGCCTTATCCTAGTAATTCCTCTAATAATTATGGAAATTCCTATAACAACTCTTATGGAAATTTTAATAAGATGCCCTCTGAATTTGAGACTAGTGTTAAAGAGTTTATGAATTCGCAAAAGAATTTCAATGCTTTGCTTGAAGAGAAATTGCTTAAAGTTGATGAATTGGCTAGGAACGTTGATAGAATTTCTCTTGATGTTGATTCTTTAAAGCTTAGATCTATTCCTCCTAAGCATGATATCAATGAGTCTCTCAAAGCCATGAGAATTTCCATTGATGAGTGCAAAGAAAGAACCGCTAGGATGCATGCTACGAAAGATGCCTTTATTAAAGCGTGTTCTTCTAATTCCTATGAAAATAAAGATGAAGATCTAAAAGTTATTGATGTGTCCCCTATTAAATCTTTGTTTTGCAATATGAATCTTGATAATGATGGGACTGAATATGATCCACCTTTACCTAGAAGGCGTTCTAAAAATTTGGAGTTTTTAGATCTTGATGCTAAAATTGATAAAAGTGGGATTGAAGAAATCAAAACCCTAGATGTTGCTAAACCCACTCTTTTGGATTTCAAGGAATTTAATTATGAAAATTGCTATTTGATTGATTGTATTTCCTTGTTGCAATCCGTGCTAAATTCTCCTCATGCTTATAGTCAAAATAAAGCTTTTACCAAACATATCGTTGATGACTTGATGCAATCTTATGAAGAAAAACTTGAGTTGGAAGCTTCTATCCCTAGAAAACTTTATGATGAGTGGGAACCAACTATTAAAATTAAGATTAAGGATCATGAGTTCTATGCTTTATGTGATTTGGGTGCTAGTGTTTCCACTATTCCCAAAACTTTGTGCGATTTGCTAGATTTCCGTGATTTTGATGATTGCTCTCTAAACTTGCACCTTGCGGATTCCACTATTAAGAAACCTATGGAAAGAATTAATGATGTTCTTATTGTTGCAAATAGGAACTATGTGCCCGTAGATTTTATCGTTCTTGATATAGATTGCAATCCTTCATGTCGTATTATTCTTGGTAGACCTTTTCTTAGAACGATTGGTGCAATTATTGATATGAAGGAAGGGAATATTAGATTCCAATTTCCATTAAAGAAGGGCATGAAACACTTCCCTAGGAAGAAAATAAAATTACCATATGAATCTATCATGAGAGCCACTTATGGATTGCCTACCAAAGATGGCAATACCTAGATCTATTCTTGCTTTTATGCCTAGCTAGGGGCGTTAAACGATAGCGCTTGTTGGGAGGCAACCCAATTTTATTTTTAGTTTTTTTGCTTTTCCTTCTGTTTAGGAATAAATCCTTGTTCTAGCCTCTGGTTAGATGTGTTTTTATGTTTTAATTAGTGTTTGTGCCAAGTTAAACCTATAGGATCTTCTTGGATGATAGTTATTTTATCTTGCTGTAATTTCCAGAAACTCTTTGTTCACGAAAACAATTGTTAAAAATCACCAGAACGTGATAAAATAGTGATTCCAATTGATGCTGATCAATAAACAAATTGCTTAGGTTGTCCTATTTTGGCTGATTTTGTGTAGGTCCAGAAGTTTGCGTTAGTTACAGATTACTACAGACTGTTCTGTTTTTGACAGATTCTGTTTTTAGTGTGTTGTTTGCTTATTTTGATGAATCTATGGCTAGTAAAATAGTTTATAAACCATAGAGAAGTTGGAATACAGTAGGTTTAACACCAATATAAATAAAGAATGAGTTCATTACAGTACCTTGAAGTGGTCTTTTGTTTTCTTTCGCTAACGGAGCTCACGAGATTTCTGTTGAGTTTTGTATTGTGAAGTTTTCATGTTTTGGGTGAAATCTTTTGATGGATTTACTACAAAAAAAAGACACATCCGTGACATTTTGGGCCAAACGAATTTTTTTTCTGTCATACATATGACACTTCTATGACGATAATTGTGACAAAACCCGGTATCATCATAGATGTGGTGGGCTCCTACTTCTATGACAAAAAATCATGACAGAAAATGGGCTTTTCGTCCTGGGCGGGCCGGAGACGCAGCTGCATGACATTCTTTGGGCCGTCCATGACGGAAAATCCCGTGGTAGAAGTGAGGGCGAGGAAAATTTCGGGGAGTTCCCGGTTACGGTGGGAGGTCGGGGGCCGAGCGATGCGCGTTTCTCTCGTACACGTACGCGCGTGTGTGCGAGGCGTTGGCTCTAACTGAACCCGAGCGAGGCGTTGGTCTTTAACTAAAACCGAGCGATTGCACTGCAGGCTACGCGTTACTGAACCTGAGCGATCGATGGCTGTTAACTGAACCCGATCGAGCAATTCCTTCGCTACCGCTGCTAACTGAAGCCGATCGATGCTGCCTCTGGGATGAATAGTGAGCGTTGCGGGGGGCACTACAAGAAATATGTCAACTTGTGACCACCACTATTGGTCACTGAAATGTCATGGTTTTTCATTTGCGACCTTTTTGTGACCAAAAACAGAAGGTCAAAAGCTGGCGGTCATAAACTGACTATAGCGACCTTCTCTGTGAGAAGGTCGTAGACGTTTACGACCAAAATAAGCCTACTGTTGTGTTTTGGTCACTAGCTGTCTGACCAGGCCACGTAGGCATCCAGCATGGCAAGCTGATGTGGCACAAGATTCAGCCCAGTCCGATTCAGCGTTTTACATGGGCCGAGCCCATTAATTCAGCCTTTTAGGATTTTTTTGCTTGATGTTTTGGGCCTTTTCTATAATGGGCTTTTACCTTCCACATAGTTTGTTTGCTTTTTGTTTCTGTTTTCTATTTGAGTCGAGGCCTGCTTATAATACTTCTGAATAGCTTTTCAGCCCAGGTTATTTTGGGCCATGGCATCTTAATAGTATGAGTATATTTGGGCCGTGGCCACTACCAGGTCTAGTAAGAACAATTTTTTCTAGAGAATTTAATGTTCAAGTAAAATGTACACAAGACATTACAGGGAAATAGCACATACAACAGCAGATAAATTTTCGTTTCACTCCTACTACAGCTCACTACAACATAGACAGTACATGACACTTCATCCTTCAATTTTTTGCCAGGCACTAGACGAGTACATCTCACTTCAAATAAACAGTACTGTTCTCGGAAGCAAAATACACCACCACACGCCATGGTGCACCATCTTACTCGATCTGGCCTCAAGGAACTAGCAGCGCTGCTTGCTCCTTTGGCCCAGAGCTCCTTGCTGTAGAGGATGGCTGAAACTCGGATGCGGAGCTCCCTGCACATGACATATTGTGTCAATGCTTGCAGCAACAGAAAGAACTCACATACCATAGAACTTGCACAGTAATGTATCAACCACCAAACAGTATGAAGCAAAAACAAACAAGAGGGGGAGGAGTTTATACTTGATCTTCTTGAGCCTCTCCTTAAGCAAAAGCATCATCCAAGGTAATCGTCTAAACAAGAACACTGCTTAAGATTCTGGAAATGGACCAACACAGTAGTAGTGAAGCTATGCGGGGATCTTTGTGAAGCAGTTTATCGCTTCTTGGAGACACCAACAGTCTTTCCTCTCCTGCCCCAGTAGTGATGCAGACCACGATGGTTCCTGGGAAAGAGAGCAAGGTTTCAAGCATAAGTGATCGCTCATACATCTATGCACTAAGGAAAAATGCTACTGCTGCAACAGTGAAGTTTTAAGGAATCAGCCATCAGGCATCAGCATACATCTATTGGAAATAGAGCATTGATATACAGATCAGCTGTGTCACATACAAGGTACACTAGAAAGGTATAAATGAATACATTGACAATCATCAATACCAGATTGCAAGACATAACAATTATGTACCTAAGAAAGTCGACAATGGCATATGGCAGGATATGAAATCGGATACAAGTAATAGACAAACTAGTTCCAACAGATTGACTGAATTGAACTGGTATATAACCAAGTTAGAGCTGGCAGAAGTTGCAGGTAAATACACATCCATAGAGCTAACGGTAGCAAAAGATGACTTCGGTCTCTGCTTGACTAATGAATCAGTACATCTTCAAGCGAAAAATCATGAAGATCACACTACGATGTCCCTAACAACAGTAGAAGCTCAGATGTGTGACAATATTTCGTAATATACAAGCCTCAGCTACAACTTTCTGCTTAACATGCAAATAAAAATCAGCCACTTATTGCTTATTTCATGCTTCAATTTTTATTTTCAGTTTTGTTATAATAATCTGTATGCATAGGTACAGTCCTATACTTGTTTGGGAAGTCAAGATATTCATGTCAATAATTATATAGAGCCTCTTGACTGGCGACGTACACGTCTAGGTAAACTATCCAGCAGCGCGTAGTAGAGCACCTGCACCGTACATCCACACATATACGAATCATTCGACAAGCCAATCAACAAGAAAGGAGATCGAGATTTCAAAGTGGGGAGGAAGCAGCTAACCGTCCAAAGAAGATGGACCAGTTATAGATGGAGAGGTAGGCACGCTTGAGTGTGGATGCCATCGCTGCTGCCGTCATCTGGATCGGGGTGTCAGGGAGGAAGCAATCCGAAGCAAGAAGAACTGAGAAAAATGAAAAGTATCAGCAGCCAGAAGCATGTAGGCAACAGTACTGGATAATCTGTTGCTGCATATAAATACTGAATTACAACAACAGACATGCTTTGAAAACTACATTACATATTACAACAGCATAATAAAAATGTACTCAAATATATTCACAGAAGCACACAGACCATATATTAGTCCTTTCACAATTGGAGTAAGAAATGCAAGGATAGTTATAACTTGGAAGTTTCGCATTAATAGCCTAATAACAAATTTCAAATAAAAACAGTATTAGTTCTAATATTATATGCCAAAGTAGAAAAGAAAGCCTCGCAGTTCTCTCAGTTATCACAAAAGTAATATGCCACTTTGATCCAAGCTTAAGTGGGCAGAAAAGAGACAGCATGGATCACATATGATATGTGCTAGCCACAGAGGCAAGCTCACAGAAACAAACAAAGGGCCTGGTAGAATATGATGATACGGTTGTTCTCAGGCGAGGAAATAAAAAATTCAATAACATAAGCTAATTTCAGGGACCATAATGGCGCTGCATCAAGTGCAATTCAATTTCATGCCTGCATCAGATGAAATGAAGCAATAGCAAAGCTACGATTCACCTTAAACTATTCCTACTTAATTACTTATGCCAAGTGACAGGACATCTAGAGGAATGAACAGACTTGTCACACAGCGAGCTCCATAATGGAAAGAAGCCAACACAAAAAACTGAGTCTTCTTAGTGAATCAACTCATTACTGAATCTTCTCAGTGAATCAACTAGTACTACAACCAAATTCAGTGAATTAAGCTACTCCATTTTGAAGTACTGCTCGAGTGCTCAAACATGAAGATATACAAGTACTACAGGTTTCTCGAAGGCGTAGAATCGACCTAGCGTGTCACAAGAGACATATTAGTACATTTTGTTGGTGAGGCAAGGAAACATATAGCACTATGTACCGCATCTAGAGAATTATGCCCAGTTCACTTCATTTGGAGTTAATAAACTCGATAACTGTCACTGGCAGTAAGACACCACTACTACAAGAACTATTGTAGTAGTTGAGGAAGAAGATTATAGTACAGTACTACTACACATGTGTACTAACTAGTAATAGGATACACACAAGTAACTAGGAGTAGTAGTAGAAGGGACCTAGATAATACCCAAGACACGTACTGCTAGTAAATTGTTGTTATGGGTGAGACAAGAGAGCAGGTGGTACTCTGTGGTGCTGCTAGGAAGGGAATTATGGCCACTCAAAATAAATTAACAGTGAGTAGTCGATGGAGTGTCACTAGCAGCAAGATAGCACTACTCTTCTAGTACTCCAGCAAGAAGAATAAAGTATATAATACACATGCAAGGCATTTAGCTGGAGAATACATAACCAGGATTAGAAAAACAGGGCATAAATGGGTAGTTTGGCATTTGCTATGCTGTACAACATTGGGCTGCTGAATTTAGTTACTTATGCAGAATCTTCCCTGATTCGAGTAAACTTATTGTTATGGCTCTAAAGAGGTTAGCGCAGCCAACTCCATCTGGTTGGGCTGATGGCTTGGCAGCGGAGCTGCTTGCATGTTCTTCTGGAAGCTCATGCCCTTGAGGTCCACTCGCGGACGGCGGGGTCGATCACGTCCTTGTACACCTTGTCCTGCCCTTGCACATACACCTCCTGCACCGACCCACACACACATTCATTCATTCATTCATTCAGCAGCATCACCAAGTGTATGCATGCGTATGGAGCAGAGCAGAGGAGAGGATTCATGGAGGAGTACCTGCCATCCGAATGGGTAGACGAAGGAGTAGCCGGCCTTCTTGTCGATGACCGGCATGAACTTGCCGTCCGCCGCCGTGACTATGCAGTACCTTTGTTGGGGCTAGCTGGCGCCATGGCCCTGACGGTGGCGGAGAGCAGCCTCCGCGCCGGCGTCTTGGCGGTCGGGGAAGGGAGGCCGAGGCCATGGCCGTGGAGGGAACTCGTCGCCGGTGAGCACGATGGAGTGCAGGCACTTGGCCCTGTCCTCCTCATCCAGCGGGTACGGCAGGGACGCGCCCGCGAGGGCGTACAGGTCAGCGAAGATGTAGGCCCCAGCGACGCCGGCCTCGGCAGCGACCTTGCGGAGCGAGCCGCCGGTGCGGGAGGAGTTGAGGCGGCCGAGGTCAAGCCCGGAGATGATCCCCGACGGCGCCGCCTCGAGGGCCTGCCGGTGCGCGCGCACGGAGGGTCGCGCTGGTGCGCCCTGCCCGCCCGCCGCCTCGTCTACGTGCAACGGTGGTTGGATCTGGATGGGGATGGCCGTGTGGCTGTGGTGTAGCGAGTAGAGGTGGCGGAGGCGATGGGGAAAAGGGAGCGTGAGCGGTAGCGGCGAAGGGGATAAGCGTACAGCGCCATGGCGGGCCGGCGAGGAAGGGGCGGAGGCGGCGGCAAGGTTCTTGGCCGGAGAAGGGGAGGAGGGGAAAGGTGGGAGGAAATCTATGGGCTGGTTGCGGCGGGCGGGCGATGATTTTGCACTAGAGGTAGATAGAACTAGAGGAGATGGGGATGAGGTGGGAGGGAAGCGGAGAGGAGGGGGAGAGGCCGTCGGCGGCAAGGTTTGGGAGGGAGGCGAGGGGGGGATGGGATCGGGGTGGGTGGCGGCGGCGATGTGGGAGACGAGGGGAGCGAGATCTGGATCGAGCAAGGAGAGGGGAGCTGCTAGGGTTTGGGTTGGGTTGGTTTGAGAGGGGACCTGAGAGACGTTGGATCCATCGGATGTGGACGGTCCAGATCGGCTAAGGGGGGTGATCCGCGTGAAGAGCTCTGATTGGTTCAGAAAAATTATGATTTAGAATAGTTTCTATGTACTAAAACTAGGAGGGTTTTGTGAAGCAACCATCAAAAATATTTTGCAAAATGGCACAACTAAAATTTTCTATCAATTTAGAGCATATTTTATGGATGATAGCCAGTTTGCATGCAATTTTTTAATCTTTGTAGCTATTTTTAATCATTATTCGAGTGCCCAAAATGAGTTTTTTTGTGAAGGGCCTACCAAATAATTGTTGAAAAATTGTACCAAATCATTTTTCTAAAATACTAGGACATATTTAAACCACAATTTACCAAATTGTTGGGTGTCAGAAGTTTTGATCCACCTCTGGTGAAAAAGACAAATTTCCGCCGATTCAACTGGTAGCGGGTCAAATTTGAACTACAGCTCCCTCATAGTTTGCTCTTTATTTTTTCAAAAAATTATTTCTAGGTACATCAGTATCTATTTAATTAGATAAACACAAAAAGTTTTCCAAGATTCAACAACTAGCTAGGAACAGTCATGCCCGCCGTTTTGACCGCATTTTGAAACAGGCATAAAAAATTCAAAAAAAATCAAAAAATTGGAAAACCTTCGCGTTGTATCATTATATGTGATCAAGTTATCAGGAAAAATAATAAACTTGTAATACGACAATTATTTTAAAAAAGTGTTCTCAGAAATGAGCTATCATGTGTGAAGATTCATGGCTTTCAACCTGAATGCTCAATCTTATGGCCACATTCATGGCATAGTTTGTTTAAATGATCTAATATTGTGCACAAGGATGCATATTGGAATGGCAAACAATGTTGACTAACGAAGTTTTCTTCTTCTTTGCATGGAAAATTCATTTTCCATTTTCCGAGTGCCTGAAATGAGTTTTTTTTGAAGGGCCTACCAAATAATTGTTGCAAAATTGTACAAAATCAATTTTCTAAAATACTAGGACATATTTAAACCACAATTTACCAAATTTTTGGGTGTGAGAAGCTTTGGTGCACCTCTGGTGAAAAAGACAAATTTCCGCCGATTCAGTTGGAAGCGTGTCAAATTTTAACTGTAGCTGCCTCATAGTTTGCTCTTTATTTTTTCAATAATCATTTCTAGGTACATAAGTATCTATTTAATCAGAGAAACATCAAAGTTTTCCAAGATTCAACCACTAGCTAGGAATGGTCAAGCCCGCCGTTTTGACCGCATTTTGAAACGGGCATAAAAATTCAAAAAAAATCAAAAAATTGGAAAACCTTCGCATTGTGTCATTATATGTGGCCAAGTTCCCAGGAAAAATAATAAACTTGTAATACGGCAATTATTTTTAAAAAGTGTTCTCAGAAACGAGCTATCAAGCGTGAAGATTCATGGCTTTCAAGCCAAATGATCAATCTTATGGCCACATTCATGGCATAGTTTGTTCAAATGATCTCATATTGTGCACAATGGTGCATCTTGGAATTTCAAACAATGTTGCCTAAGGGAGTTTTCATTTTCTTTGCACGGAAAGTTCATTTTCCATTTTTCGAGTGCCCGAAAAGAGGTTTTTTTGTGAAGGACCTACCATATATTTGTTGCGAAATTGTACCATATCAATTCTCTGAAATACTAGGACATATGTAATGCACAATTGACCAAATGGTTGGGTGTAAAAAAATTTGATCCACCTCTCGTGAAAAAGACAAATTTCCACCGATTCAGGTGGAAGCGGGTCAAATTTGAACTGTAGCTACCTCGTAGTTTGCTCTTTATTTTTTCCAAAAATCATTTCTAGGTACATAAGTATCTATTTAATCAGAGGAACACCAAAAAAAATTTCAAGATTCAACCACTAGCTAGGAACGGTTATTCCCGCCATTTTGACCGCATTTTGAAACGGGCATAAAAATTCAAAAAAAAATCAAAAAATGGAAAACCTTCGCATTGTTTCATTATATGTGGCCAAGTTCCCAGGAAAAATAACAAACTTGTAATACTGCAATTATTTTTAAAAAGTGTTCTCAGAAACGAGATATCATGCGTGAAGATTCATGGCTTTCAAGCCAAATGATCAATCTTATGGCCACATTCATGGCATGGTTTGTTCAAATGATCTCATATTGTGCACAAGGGTACATCTTGGAATTCCAAACAATGTTGCCTAAGGAAGTTTTCATTTTCTTTGGACGAAAAAACCATTTTCCATTTTTCGAGTGCCCAAAAGGAGGTTTTTTTGTGAAGGATCTCGCAAATAATTGTTGCAAAATTGTACCAAATCAATTTTCTAAAATACTAGGACATATTTAATGCACAATTGACAAAATGGTTGGGTGTAAAAAGTTTTGATCCACCTCTCGTGAAAAAGAAAAATTTCCGCCGATTCAGTTGGAAGCGGGTCAAATTTGAACTGCAGCTGCCTCATAGTTTGCTATTTATTTTTTCCAAAAATCATTTCTTACATAAGTACCTATTTAATCATAAATACATGGTTTGGTGGCGATACGTCGAGGTTTGGGCGGTGGACGAGGGCCCCAACTCTAGAGCGCGTAAACTCGCATGCCCGCCGCATGGTCACCGCGTGACCATGGTGTTTCCATGTGTTCTGGGCGGCCTAGGCATGTCTTGTGGGTTGGGCACTCCCCAGTTAGGTGCTAGGAAGAAAATTACAACATAAGATTCTCACGAGGAGACCGATCGATGCTCAAACATGAATTAGCAGCCAAGTGTTTGATTAGCGGTACGGGAAATGTACATGGCTAATGGGCGTGAGTTTTGGATGAGGATGATCAGTTACTAAGAAGATCGTCTTCACAAATTTTTAGCTCAAAAGGAGGAGCCTAGGTGGTTCTTGCTTTGCAAGCTACCACACTGGACATAAATACGAATGTTGAAGCTAGGCTCAAAATAATGAATGGATTGAGCTGGCATTTGGTGGAGGATGGTTATTTGGGCATAGGAAAACACTCTAGAAAATGGATACTATTTGGACATGTCAAAGTGGTACTTCCTTCACAAACTGTTGTTCTGAACAGAATAGGAAAATGAATATTTTTGAATTATTTTTGAACTAGGCAAGGAAGGTTTTTTCATATTTGACGAATATATGACCCAAAGAATTTATGAGATTTTTTTGGGAATTTTGGGAATGACAGAAATATAGGTTGCTTCACAACCTAGGGCAACAACTGCCACATGGACATGACACATAGCCAAAACTGATGAGGTGGCGCCTAGTCATAGCAACCCACCACAATTTATAAGGCTATGACCATCTATATTGGTCGTTAACAACTAGAAATAAGGCAGCGGACTAGCACTGTTTGCTTTATGACCATTTCATGTAAGGAAATAACGACCTTTCTGACCAAAATGGTCGCAATGGTTTAGGGTTTAGAGCCCCCCGAACAGCTTTTGACCAATTGGTCTGAAATGGTCATATATTTATGACCAATTCTTCGAGGGTCACTAACAGAAGGTCATAAGTTGACATATTTCTTGTAGTGGGGTTTGGATGAACAATGAGCGGTGGCGTTGCCTCTGGATGAACAGGACCCCGTGGTGTGGTGGAGGGCTGGATGAACAGTAGACGGTGGAGGGGTGCCCGTGGAGGGGTGGTTGAGTAGGACTGTCGGTGTCAAAACCGGCGGATCTCGGGTAGGGGGTCCCGAACTATGCGTCAAGGCCGGATGGTAACAGGAGACAAGGGACACGATGTTTTTACCCAGGTTCGGGCCCTCTCGATGGAGGTAATACCCTACTCCTGCTTGATTAATATTGATGATATGGGTAGTACAAGAGTAGATCTACCACGAGATCAAGGAGGCTAAACCCTAGAAGCTAGCCTATGGTATGAATGTTGTATGATGGAGTTGTCCTACGGACTAGAACCCTCCGGTTTATATAGACACCGGATAGGGTTAGGGTTACACAGAGTCGGTTACATTGGTAGGAGATCTTGAATATCCGCATCGCCAAGCTTGCCTTCTACGCCAAGGAAAGTCCCATCCGGACACGGGATGAAGTCTTCAATCTTGTATCTTCATAGTCCTGGAGTCCGGCTGAAGGTATAGTCCGGCTACCCGAACACCCCCTAATCCAGGACTCCCTCAGTAGCCCCTGAACCAGGCTTCAATGACGACGAGTCCGACGCGCAGATTGTCTTCAGCATTGCAAGGCAGGTTCCTCCTCCAAATCCTTCATGGAAGATTGTAAACACCAAAAGTAGTGTCCAGCTCTGCAAAATAAGTTTCCACGTATTGCCATAGAGAGAATAATATTAACACAAATCAAATCTGCTGACGTATTCCGCAGTGCGTCATCACACCACGGCCAAGTCCTTTACTCGAATCATTTTTACTTTTCCACCTCAGCACGTTTTGCGAGGCGGTTTCCTTGGCACGTCTTGTCAAAGCAGATATCGTGTGCCCTTTTTACGGGATTCTCATCAATATGGACGTGGGTAACCCAATCGTGCCCGTTAGCACGTTTCCTCGATTAAAGGCGAGTCCCAAACGGTTACGGGGAGGGCTCTTGGTATTCGACCTCTTATAAAGAGACCAAGGCCTTACTCCTTTTTTTAAATCTCAAACGAGTTCGCCTGTCGCCTCGAGTTCCAACACCCTAGGCTTCAGATTCTGGGCGCTTCGGACCTTCGACAATGTCCGGTTCTGACCTCCAAGGCCGATGGATGCCCTCCTCCGTCACGGAGGAGGACGTGCTAAAGTTGAGAGAGGCTAAGTTCTTGACCGGCGAAATTTCGCATAGGTTGCCTGCTCAAGGGCAGGTCATTCCCAATCCCTAGCCCGGTGAGAGCGTGGTATTCATATCTCACTTCCTTCGGGGGTTAGGCTTCCCAATGGATCCCTTCGTGAGGGGGCTGCTGTTTTATTACAGGCTGGAATTCCACGACTTAGCTCCGGAGTCCATCCTCCATATCTCCTTATTCATTGTCGTGTGTGAAGCGTTCCTCCGTGTTACCCCTCACTTCGGATTATGGCTCAAGACCTTTAAAGTGGAGCCGAAGGTGATCGAGGGACAGCACACAGAGTGCGGAGGCGCTGTCATAAGCAAAAATGCTGATGCTCCATGGCCCGAGGGCTCTTTTCAAGAGGAGCTAGGCTTGTGGCAACGAGAGTGGTTTTATATCACCGCTCCCCGGGGCACCAAGTGGGTGGCGCCTCCTGCCTTTCGCTCGGGTCCCCCACCACGGCTAGCGTCATGGGTCAACAAAGGGTTAGATTGGGGGTTACCCAAAGACGTGCCCTTGTTGCAGGGCCGCATTAAGGATCTCTTGGAAGGAGACCTCAGCCTGGTCAAGGTGACATAGGTCATGCTGATTCACCGAATACTGCCCGGCAAACGTCGCTCCCTTCGCCTGTGGGAGTTTAATCCGGAGGGACCGCGAGCTCTCCAGAGTTTCATGGGCGCAACGCCCGCAGAGATGTATAAGATGTTCTTCGGATCACAAGAAATGTGTCGGGATTTAACCGAGGATGCAGGCCTAAGCTGCAATCGCCCGGATACTCAAGTAAGTAATCTTGTGCCCGGACCTGGTATCCGTATAATTGTCATAAATTTGCCCCTAAAAGAGCTGTCCTTTTAAACAGGAGTGGATAGCGAAGGCAAAGCTGATCAGGTGTCCGGCTCCCCTTCCCGAAACCAGGTCGGATCCTGTGCTTGTCAGGATGTTGAAGATAATGCCTCTGGAGGGAAGCAAGGGGGAGGACAAGGAAACTATGGCCTCCTCGAAGGAAGCTGCTCCGAAGGGAGGAACCGACAATTCCTCTCCTAAGGGGAAGAAGAGGGCCGCCTCTGACAACCCGGAGACCATGGCCTCGAAGCGGGGGAAAAAATCCTCGTCAGAGGGTCCAACGCCGGGGAGTTCCTTGGCCGAACTACGCCCTCAAAGGGATCAGCCCTCCAGCGAGCCGTAAGTAGAGAAAGATTTTCCTTTCGAGGGGTGAGAGAAATCCTTGATTTATATCCGAGAAGACTAACCGAAATTTTACCTTGTAGCTCGGACCTCAGCCCTTCTCAGCAGAGCTCGTCTTCGGGGGATCTTCTTCCGGAGATGATGGAGAGCAGGACGCCTCCCCCTGCCGTGCCGCCTAGCGAGGCGGGCGACCCTGAGGTGTCGTTGCGGAGGGTTTCTCCGAATCCAGCAGGGGCGGAAGATAGCCATGTGGCCCCCCGAGGTTCTCCGCGTCCGGCCTTCGAAAGAGGTTATGGGATAAGTCCGGCACCGTCAGGTGCTCAGCCGGAGGAGCTAAAGATTCTGCTGGGGCGAGCTTCTATCTCATCGGAGCACCGTGCATTGATGGGCACGGTGATTGAAAGGATCTCGTCCGCAGAAAGCGGATTGTATGAGGCCGTCAAAAGTTTACTGATGGGTTTTGAGGTACGTTAGATAATGTACACTTTTGTCAGGTGCGCATAATTAAGATGCGCCCTGTGTAGATAGTAGCCCCTGAGACTCTGTGCGTCGTCAAGAAATGACGGCACACAGAGGATCATAATCCCAGGTCTAAGATGTCGCCTTTGAATGTAGGCGGCAGATTGTCCGGAATTGAGCCGGATTGATGATTTTGCCGAACTAAAGCGGCAACTTGACGTGGCAGATGCCGACATCGCGCTTGCCAACAAGCGGCTTGATGAGGCTCAAGGTATGTAATTCGTCGGGCGGCATCTGGTAAGAGGAGCTTTGTGCCAGTATCTCATAATGTGTGTGCTTGACGTAGATGGTGCGGCCGCCGTGGAAAGTCTTAGGGCAGAACTTGCCCGAGCTAAGGAACAAGCCAGAAAAAGCGATGCGGCTGCCGCGAAAGCCCTTGAAGAGCTGAGAGCCGAACAGGCTGCTTACTGAGATGGCCGAAAAGTTGAAGAGCGCTGCAGACCGTTGCAAACTTCTTGAGGAAGAAGACCGGGCGAGACAGACGGACTTAGAGAAGGCCGTTGCCGATGCCAAGGATGCTCGCTCTGCGATGAGAGCTGCGAAGGAGGAGCTGCGTCAGGTCGAACAGATTGCGGCTGGAAAGCCCTTTATGCTGTGGAGGAAGTTTTGTGATCCGAAGTTTGCTCCGTTGTACCGGATGTGGAGTGTGGAGGACACCTATCTGGATTTGGCAGCAAGTGCCGCTGATGCAACCGAACACTTTCGAGATCAAAAAGATCGCGAAGTGGAAAAGCTTTTCTGGTCGCAGTTTCACAATCCAGAGCGTCCACTGGCAGTGGACGATCGTTTGGCTCAATGGGCCGAACTGAATAGGTTGTCCGGACTCGCCATGAAGTATGTCGTGGGACATCTGTGGCCGGGGAGATCGGAGCCGAAGAGTTATTTCGGCTTGGTGCAGCAATTCCTTGACGTGGTGCCGCGTATTGATGTGATGAAGAGGTCAGCATGCATAGAGGGCGCACGGATGGCTCTTGCCCGTGTCAAAACATACTGGGCAGAGATGGAGACCACCGTTGTTGCGTCCCGAGACTCGGACAAAAGCCGAGTACCCTCCGAGCACTATTTTCAGGAAGTCCTTGAAGGCGCTCGTGTAATAGAGACGCAGTGCTCGAAGGATGCTATGTTATGATAGCGTATGTAATTATAAAGTAATATTTTGATAGATTGTAGTGGAATTTTATACTTGTGCCTTCAAGTATTGGGAACACCTCCTGTGCGGCCGTTTTAATATATATATATATACAAAATCTGAAAGATGGCAGTCGTTGGCTTCAGCCCCCACGCACATAGTGCGGGGGTGCTCGCAGAAGACGCATTTTCACACTTAACCCAACGTCTTGGTCCTACAAAGGAGGTGATAGCGCAGCGGGCCAGGCAACCGGACTATAATGCTTTAACACTTTCACTTAGCCATAGGAGCTTGACAGTGGGACTATTTAGGTAGCCCCTTGGTGGCGACTGCGCTCGCCCGAGTTCGGGGCGCGTATGTGCCTGGCCGGGAAACGGCCCTTCGTTAAAGTGGAGGAATCCTATAGATTCCGATAGGTCATCAAATGGCTGACCAGTCTCACGCTACATCATGACAGTCAGTTTTCGGCTTTCTCTACTGAGGTGCTCGCCCGGCCGAACCGGGGCACAATCGCAGTAGTTCTCCTGGTGCTACCTTAGCCGATAGAGCGGAACATAAGGTAGCCGAACTCAGGAGCCGGGTAACCCAACATTTGACCAAAGACATGATTCAAAGCTGATGCATATAATGCCAAAACTCGCGAGCCGAACACTCCCTAAGGTGTTCGGTCTTTATGAGTGCGGGAAAAACAACACTCTTTATTGAAAAGCCCCTAGTGTCCAGGTACGCGCAAAAATTCGACGTGGCCACATGCCAAGACGCTAGCCTCCTTCTTGGTTATATCGGAGAAAACCAGGGGATATGTAGCAACGAGAGACAGTAAAAAAGGTTTACGCAGGGTCTTAATCTAAAAAGAATCCTTAGGACGGGTCCCTACTGCACGTCTATGCCTGTGTCTCCGTTGTGCCGTATCCTGGATGGGCGCCGCACGACGTTCATCTGTAAAAGAGAGGAACTGAATTGAAAATGGGTCGTGCCAAACAAAATTTTAAAATAAACAAAGTATAAAAATGAAATATATAAAATTGAGCTTTATTGTCTCTTATTGTATATGTACGGAGCCCCTTGTGCGGGGGTATATGGCCACTAAGTCTGCATTAATGATAATTTTGTACCAAACTCGTCTATCCGCGTTCGTTGTCTTTAATGACCTATTCCGAAGTTTTTTTTGGCCGGTGAAGCCATTTTACTGTGGGGCTGTCAAAGCGGCCGCACAGTCCTCCGCTTGGGGGAGGCGCATATCAATGCTTCCCCTTCAAAGAGATGATGCCTCGTGGATCGGGCATCTTAAGCGTTAGAGATGCGTAATGCGGTATTGCGTTAAAGCGGGCGAAAGCTTCGCGTCCCAGCAGTGCTTGATAGCGACTTGAGAATGGGACGTCGTGGAAAGTCAGCTTTTCGCGTCAGAAGTTATCGGTAGAGCCGAATATAACTTCGAGCCGGAGAAAACCCATGCAATGGGTGTCCGGACCAGGTGTTACCCCTTGAAAGGAGGTTTTGTTGCGGCGGATTCTTACTGGGTCTATCCCCATGTGATGGATTGTGTCCTGATATATCAGGTTTAGTCCACTGCCGCCGTCCATAAGGACATTTGAAAACTGGAGTCCGCCAATTATTGGATCGAGTATCAAGGCGGTCCAACCTGCGTTCCTGATACTTCTAGAATAATCCAGCTGATCAAAGATGATTGGTTTTGACAACCAGTGGCGGGACCCCCTTGGGATAGGTCGTGTGGTGCGTACCTTTATGGGTGTCGCACGTTTTGTTATGTGAAGTAAGTTCACTGTTTTTACTTCTTGTGGGAAGTTCTTTTGTTTCCTGGTGCTCTGCTTTTGGGGTTCGTCCTCGTCTTCGCTTGGTGTGTCGAGCCCCTTGTGTTCGGCATTGAGTCTGCCGGATTGTTTGAAAATCCAACAATCTCTGTGGGTATGGTTAGCAGGCTTCCCAGGAGTGCTGTGTATTTGACATATCCTGTCCAGGATTTTGTTTAAGTTGGATGGATCATCCCTGTTATCCTGGAGGGGCGCTTTTGTATGATTCTGTCATGAGCCTTTGAATCCGGCGTTAACTGCCGTGCTCTTCGGACTTTTCTCCTTAGTTCGGCGACGGTCCTTGTTGCGTCGCGGTTTTCCGTTTCCATCGCTAGTTTCGGATGTACTTGGGTCGCTAGGGCTGCATCTTGCCAACCAGCTGTCCTCTCCTGCACAAAAGCAGGTCATGAGGCTTGTTAGTGCGGCCATTGTTCTTGGCTTTTCTTGGCCGAGGTGTCTGGCGAGCCATTCGTCTCGGACGTTATGCCTGAAAGCTGCTAAGGCTTCGGCGTCCGGACAGTCGACTATCTGATTCTTTTTAGTGAGGAATCTATTCCAGAATTGCCGAGCTGATTCTCCGGGCTGTTGAGTTATGTGACTAAGATCATCTGCATCCGGAGGGCGGACATAGGTCCCTTGAAAATTTGCTCAGAAAGCATCCTCGAGCTCTTCCCAACTTCCAATTGTGTTTTCAGGAAGGCTTTTAAGCCAATGCCGGGCTGGCCCTTTAAGCTTAAGGGGTAAATATTTTATGGCGTGGAGATCATCTCCTCTAGCCATATGTATGTGGAGGATATAATCCTCTATCCAGACTCCAGGGTCTGTTTTTCCATCATATGCCTCTATGTTTACGGGTTTAAATCCCTCTGGAAATTCATAGTCCAGGAGCTCATCGGTGAAACATAGGGGGTGTGCGGCGCCCCTGTATTTGGGTGTGCCGGATTCTGATGATGGCTTTATTGCATTGCTTACAAGAGCTTGCTTTCTAGGCCCGTAAATGGACCTGACTGGGCCATGATGCGAATCCTTGAGTGGGTCGCATGCCGATTTAAGTGCGGCGCCGCTTGCCATTTTATGCTGGCCATAGGGTCGTCTATCCGACCGTGTGGCTTTCTTGTTTTTTGAATGCGAGGGCTCTAGGGCCTCTTCGTTGAATTCAGGCAGTAGCTTTCTCTTCGGATAGCTTTTAGTGCGGCGACTGTCGCCGTATTTATCTGCGGTGTTGATTACTTTGCTCCATCTGATCCTGAGAGCATCTTCCGCTGTTTTTAGCTTCCGCTTCTACTTTTTCAGGCTGCATGCTGTAGCAATGAGCCTTTTGTGGAGATTCTTCTGCTCCGTGGGTTTATCCGGCGTAAGATCGTCCGGAGTGCCATTTTCGCTGGGGGAGGGATGTTCGGTTTCTCTATCTGTGTTGCCCTGTTCAGACGGTTGCTCTAAGGCCTGCTCGTCGTCTACCGGCTCGTCCTGCTCTATGGCTGGGTTTTTATCGAGGCGGGGCTTGGTTCGGCGTTTACGCCGACGCTTTGATTGCTTTCTGGGGGGTCGATCTCCCGTTCCATCCCCTTTTTCCTCGTTGTCGCTTCCTTTAGGGGTATCCACCATGTACACATCGTGAGATGTGGTGGCTGTCCAATGCCCTATGGGTGTTGGTTCATCTGTATCTCCTGCATCGTCATCCGTGCTGTCGATGTCTTGTGGAGTCGAAGTTGAGCACGTCGTTTAAATTGTCGACAGTGGCTACCAAGTGGGTGGTGGGTGGGCTTTGAATTTCTTCATCGTCCGTATCCCATCCTCGCTGACCGTAATCCGGCCAGGGCTCTCCTGATAAAGAGAGAGACTTTAGAGAATTCAGGATGTCGCCGAAGGGCGAGTGCTAAAAGATGTCCACGGCGGTGAACTCCATTACCGGTGCCCAATCAGATCCGATCGGCAGGGGCACGGAGGGTTCGGAGTCCGGAGAAGAGTCCGGATCCTCGGAGTCACGGGTCATGCAGAGTGCGGGGCTGGTGTTTGGCTCGATCGCCTTTGAGATCGCAGCCCCCGAGGTGACGTCCAACCGATTATCCTCGATCGGCGCAGCTGGCCCCGAATTAAGGGTCAGAGCTGGTGCGTTTGCGGCCTCCAGGGCACTGTTCGGCGGCAGAGCTAGATCATGCCCCACGAGACAGTGCGGCGCGCTTGGCTGTGGCTCAAATCCATCGAAGATCAAATCTCCGCGGATGTCTGCCGTGTAGTTTAGGCTTCCAAACCTGACCTAATGGCCAGGGGCGTAGCTTTCGATCTGCTCCAGGTGGCCAAGCGAATTGGCCCGCAGTGCGAAGCCGCCGAAGACGAAGATCTGTCCGGGGAGAAAAGTCTCACCCTGGACCGCATCGTTATTGATGATCAAAGGAGCCATCGGGCCTAAAGGCGACGACACAGAGGAACTCTCAATGAAAGCACCAATGTCGGTGTCAAAACCGGCGGATCTCGGGTAGGGGGTCCCGAACTGTGCGTCAAGGCCGGATGGTAACAGGAGACAAGGGACACGATGTTTTTACCCAGGTTTGGGCCCTCTCGATGGAGGTAATACCCTACTCCTGCTTGATTAATATTGATGATATGGGTAGTACAAGAGTAGATCTACCACAAGATCAAGGAGGCTAAACCCTAGAAGCTAGCCTATGGTATGAATGTTGTATGATGGAGTTGTCCTACGGACTAGAACCCTCCGGTTTATATAGACACCGGATAGGGTTAGGGCTACACAGAGTCGGTTACATTGGTAGGAGATCTTGAATATCCGCATCGCCAAGCTTGCCTTCCACGCCAAGGAAAGTCCCATCCGGACACGGGACGAAGTCTTCAATCTTGTATCTTCATAGTCCTGGAGTCCGGCTGAAGGTATAGTCCAGCTACCCGAACACCCCCTAATCCAGGACTCCCTCAAGGACCCCGTGGTGTGGAGGGCTGGATGAACAATAGACGGTGGAGGGGTGCCCGTGGAGGGGTGGTTGAAAAGTAGCCGGTGGAGTAGCGCATGGTGGAGGCTGGATGAACAGGAGCCCGCGGAGGCTGGAGGAAGTCGACGGTAGCCCGTGGAGGCTGGAGGAGGTCGACGGTGGAGATGAACAGTATCCCGTGGAGTCCCATTTTGCGGTACGCCACACCCCTCCCGATGAACAGGACCCCCGTTTCGATCGTAGGAGGTCCGTTTCGTCCGTTTTGCGGTATGCCACACCCCTCCCGATCAACAGGACCCCCGTTTCGACCGTAGGAGGTCCGTTTCGTCCGTTTTGCGGTACGCCACACCCCTCCCGATCAACAGGACCCCCGTTTCGACCGTAGGAGGTCCGTTTCGTCCGTTTTGCAGTACACCAGACCCCTCCCGATGAATAGGATCCCGTTTCGAACGTGGCCGGTCGAACACAAGGCCGTTTCCTCCGTTCTGCGGTACGCCAGGCCTCGTTTCCATCGCTTGTTCCGTCCAAGCCCTCCCGATGAACACAACCACGCATTCCGTTCTGACCCACCCGGTTGGCTCCCACGCGTTCCGTTGCCTCCCGATGAACACGACGCATTCCGTTGCCTCCCGATGAACACGATGCATTCCGTTGCCTCCCCATGAACACGACGATGACGCTATTTCTCCGTTCCGACCCAGCCATGTACACGAGCACTGGCCGTACGTATGCGCGAGTAGGCGTTCGAGACCCCGCCCGTATGTACACATACGTGGCCGTATTTTCTTTCTTGCACCCTGGCCACTGTACGTACGTGTACATGCTACGTGCGCGCCTCTACTACGACACGTGCGCGCCTCTACTACGACACGTGCGCGCCTCTACATTGACCAGTATGTACGTACACGTTCGCGACTAGAATGACAACGCTACGTACGCTTCGATCAGGTGGGTCCCGACTGTCAGGCACTTCCTTGCGTGCGAAGATGTAGCTGGTGGGTCCCAGCAGTCAGGGGGGGGGGGGGCGAATCGTTTTGTTTTTTTGCCCGGACGCACTTCCTTGCGTGCGATGGTGTAGCTGGTGGGTCCCAGCAGTCAGGGGGGAAACATTTTTTTCGCGAAATACGGTGGCCCATCTGGTGGGTCCCCGCTGTTAGGTGGAGGAATAATTATTTTGCACGTAATAAGGAGGCACTTCCTTGCTGCGGCCGTGGACCCAGCTATCAGCCTCTCCATGTACAGTCCACGTCCGATGGAAGCCGTTCTTTGACCACGTTAACCAAGCCGCGCCGAGAGCACCAGGGCGGTGGACGACAGCGAGGCCTAGGAAGGGGACGACACGGAGCCGAGGAAGACGCGGCAGTGGATGCCCAGGCGTAGAGGAGTACGAGGGTTCACTGGTTCACTGCGGTGTGAGGCTGCCGTCGCCACAGAATAACAGGGGGTGTGGTTGAGTAGAGGGATGGCCTGGCCAGCGGTGGGAGTAGTAGGGGGCGGTGAGGCCTCCACCGCATCGTAGGCGGCCACCGGAGGCAGGAGCACGAGGCACGACCGGCACTGGTTTGGGCGGCTGGAGCAAGAAGACCAGAGGTTGAAGAAGCACTATGGCCGTTGGATGGACATCGTACGGTCACTGGAGCTAGAATCGTGCATATTGACTAAGTTGACAAAGCCCTCCGTCCCCGTCAACTTAGTAGGCCCACAAGTCAGCCTGCCACTATACTGGGTCCCAGCTAACAGGGGGAGTATTCATTTTTTTGTGTGTAATAAGGAGGCACTTCCTTGCGTGCGAAGATATAGCTGGTGGGTCCGAGCTGTCAGCGGCAGTAACGTTTTTTTCGCGAAATACAGAGGCCCTTTCGGTGGGTCCCTGATGTCAGGTGGAGGAATCATTATTTTGCGCGTAATAAGGAGGCATTTCCTTGCATGCGGCCGTGGACCCAGCTGTCGGCCTCTCCAGGTACAGTCCACTTCAGATGCATGTCGGTCGTTGACCATGTTGACCAGGCCGTGCTGAGAGCACCAGGGCAGTGGACGACGGCGAGGCCTAGGAAGGGAACGACACGAAGGCGGGGAAGACTCGTCAGTTGTTTCCCACGTGGAGGGGAGTACGACTGTACGAGGGTTTACTGGTTTGTCTGCCGTCACCGGAGAATAACAGCAGGTGTGGGTGAGTAGAGGGATGGCTAGGCCAGCGATGGGAGTACGATGGGGCGGTGAGGCCTGCGCCGTAGCACAGCCGGCCATGGGGAGGAGGGAGCTGGCAGTCCCGCCGGCGCTTGTTTGAGCGGCTGGAGCAGGAAGAGCAGAGATTGAAGAAGCACGACGGCCGTTCGATGGACATCGTACGGCCATTGGAGCTAGAATCGTTCATATTGACTAAGTTGACAAACCCCTCCGTCCTCGTCAACTTAGTAGGCCCACAAGTCAGCCTCCCACCATGGTGGGTCCCAGCTAGCAGGGGGAGTATTCATTTTTCTGTGCGTAATAAGGAGGCACTTCCGGTGTGTCCGAGCTGACAGCGGGGGGAATGTTTTTTTCACGAAATATGGTGGTCCGTCCGGTGGGTCCCAGCAGTCAAGGGCAAACATTTTTTTTGCGAAATACGGTGGCCCGTCCGGTGGGTCCCAGCAGTCAGGGGGGAAACATTTTTTCCGCAAAATACTGGTGGCCCGTCCGGTGGGTCCCTGCTGTCAGGTGGAGGAATAATTATTTTGCTCGTAATAAGGAGGCACTTCCTTGCAGCTGCCGTGGACCCAGCTGTCAGCCTCTCCACGTATAGTACTCCTCCGACGGAAGTCGGTCGTTGACCACATTGACCACGCCGCGCCGAGAGCACCACGGCGGTGGACGACGGTGAGGCCTAGGAAGGGGACGACGCAGAGCCAGGGAAGACGCGGCAGTGGATGCCCACACGGAGAAGAGTACGAGGGTTCACTGGTTCGGCTGCGGTGTGAGGCTGCCGTCGCCGCAGAATAACAGGGGGAGTGGGTGAGTGGAGGGATGGCCTGGCCATCGGTGGGAGTAGTATGGGGACGGTGAGGCCTCCGTGGTAGCACAGCCGGCCACGGGAGGCAGGAGCATGCGGCACGACCGGCGCTGCTTTGGGCGGCTGGGGCAAGAAGACCAGAGGTTGAAGAAACAATACGGCCGTTGGATGGACATCGTTGACCACGCCGGGCCGAGAGCACCAGGGCGGTGGACGATGGCGAGGCCTATGAAGGGAACGACACGGAGCCGGGGAAGACACGGCAGTGGCTGCCCACACGGTGGAGAGTACGAGGGTTGACTGGTTCAGCTGCCATCGCCGGAAAATAACAGGAGGTGTGGGTGAGTAGAGGGATAGACAGGCCAGGGATGCAAGTATGATGGGGCCGTGAGGCCTGCCCGGCAGCACTGCCGGCCACGGGAGGAGGGAGCAGGCGGTTCCGACGGTGCTGGTTTGGGCGGCTGGGGCAGGAAGATCAGAGACTGAAGAAGCACGATTGCCGTTAGATTGACATCTAACGGTCTGACACTGGTAGAGTCATTGTTGACTAAGTTTCTTTTTTGAGAAACCTTGTGTACGCATAAACTTAGTAGGCCCACAAGTCAGCCTCCAAATCTGTGGCAGACAACATAAAGCCCATTTGCTATTTTTTATAATTTGCAGCCCATTTGCTAATTCTTAAGTAATTTATTACAACCCATTTTCTGCCCAAGACCACGGTCAAAAAGTTCAACCTTATTTTGCATATTTCGGTGGAGTCCAAACTATTGTAATCCTGAAATGATAAACATTTTTTTAAGAACTTATTGATTTGCCAAAAAAATAGTTTTGTTTTTGTAAGAAAATAAGACATGCGACAATTGAGTTGGTTTAAGCGAAAACCAGTGGTAAAAAAAATCAGCGCTGGGTGGGAAAAAACAACAAAAATAAGGATGTAAATATGAAAAGGGAATTTTATGTGTTTTAAATATAATGATACGTGTATATGAACTAGTAAAACTATAGGTAGAGATTAGAAAACGGATGTAGGACATGCGTTTCAAGAGGAAAATAGAACTGGGCTGTGTGTTTGATTCAGTAAAAAGAAACTGCCTGCGGATGTTGTAAGACAAAATATAACTAACACGGGCGGGCCAGAGGCTAGTAGATACCTGCTGGATCTTTGTGCCCCGTTGTCGTCATGGGCTGGGCCTGTTAAAAACAAAACCAACCCTGGGCAGTCTACATCCTAGTTGAAACTTGCTCGACCTGAAAAAACAATATACGTGCTCAATAAACGAGAGAATTCTGCAAGTACATAATGATAACTGGGATGCAGCACAGATATTGTTTTTTTATCGTGATAATAAGTGCATGCACTTGTTTCGAAAAAATTAGAGAACTGGGAATTCGAACGGCGGGTGCTTATGCTACCCATCAAATAAAAATCAGGTGCCTGAAAATTCGTTTCGAAACAAATGATTCAGCTTTATATCCACGTCGACCCTCGGCATGATGGTTGGAAGCAAATGCAAGTTCATACCAAAAGATCGTTAACAACGATACCAACTTGCGGACGACAAGGTAGTACAACTACCAATACCAAACTAACTTATAATCTTTTTACTCCTGGCCCTAGTGTTCGTCTGGTAGAAAATCTTGCAGAGGACCAGCTCCCGCTCCTTCTCTTGCTCCAGGTCCCCGAGGTGGTACTGGTGCATCACCCAGTTGGTCCTCTGCTGGTCGAAGTTCTTGTTGGTGTGCAGCACCAGAACCTTTTTTGCTGCCCGTCTGCCGGCCGTTGACCATCACCGACAAGGTATTGCCGGTCTTGTGCCACATCGCGTGCATGCCGCACTCCGACTGTATCTTGCGACGCGTCCATGTGCCCCTTTTGAACGCCCTAGAATTGCGCTGGAAGAAATGCTTCCTTATGCCACTCAGTGTGATGCCTGCAGTATTGTGGAATATAGGTTTTAGTGTACCTAGTTGGCATTTTCATAACATCTTTGGCATGTTGCAGTCACTTGTTTCACTTTTTATTAAGTGTCAAATTGTAATTGCTTTACCAGGTCTGCGTCTAAAAAGAAAAATAGAGCTATAAACAAAGGAATATGTTTGTGCAAGTAGACGGCCGATCGGTGTCTTACCTGGAAGTTTCTCAGGTTGGGTGTAGCATATGCCGTGCTCGCTGTCGATGGTTGGTATGAACAAATCGATGAGAGACTGAAATCTCGCGCTGTCAGCACTCACTTTGGCCTCAAGGTGCTCGATCAGCTCCTGATCCGTGGGATCGAACTTGACGCCAGCCGGCAGCACCGGCCAATCCTTCTTCGACTTGCATCGGTAATTCCAGTTATATGGTACTCAATGTATGATCAATCGACTGTTTTAAGTGAATGATGAAAGATTTCGACAGATAAGTGGTACTCCAAATCTGAAGTCCAGAATACCCGAACACGCCGCCGGGATTCTTGTGTCACCTCACGCGCAGCGTGTTGTCACATCAATTCAATGTGTGGACATGCTGAATAATTTGACTGACGTATACTAGTACTGCTATATACTACTTACTAGTCATATTTAGTGTCACAATTTATACATAGGTTTAACTAACAAGTAAGCACTTGAAGCCTAACTGATATATATATGGCTTCTGCACATCATCTCCATCATCATTATCAGTACATCCTACGCAGGTGAGTTAGGATGCACTTGATCCCAGGAAGGTATCTATCCTTAAAACCAGAGGAGTGCTTCAAACTAACAACAGTACATAATATCCAACAAAAGAGGGTCGTGCTACTGTCGGATTTCGGGTTCCGGAAGACCCTTGAGGTTCGAACTCTAGGGTGCGCGTGGAGATTACACCTTCTACCTACCTGCACCCCTCCGCCTCGCAAAGATCTAAGCTATGGAAAGAAAAGCACAAGAGACACAAGGTTTATACTGGTTCGGGCCACCGTTGTGGTGTAATACCCTACTCCAGTGTGGTGTGGTGGATTGCCTCTTGGGCGGATGATGATGAGCAATACAAGGAAGAACAGCCTCGCGAGGGTCTGTTCTTGGCTGGGGCGATGAACTGCTAGGAGGAGTTCAGTCACCCTTCTCTCTCTCTCTCTGATTGATTCTCTGGATCCTGGTCGATTCCAGTTGCCCGCGACCAGATGCCTCTACTCTAGGGGTGGCTAGTCCTATTTATAGGCAAAGGCCCTGGGCCTCTTCCCAAATATTGAGCGGGAAGGACGCCAACAATTGGCCATTTCGAAGGGGAACATCTGGTACACTTATCCCGACTAAAGTTGGTCCTCGCCTGCCAAAGGCTCTGGTGGTGACGCTGGCTCGGGCTCCACAATGACTTCCTTCCTGCCGTTGGACTGGTCTTGGTCTTGTTGCACCAAAACGGGTGCCTTTGCTTGATGCTCTCGCCTGCGCTTGCTCCCTTTGCACCAAAGAGGAAAGGAGGACACTGCGCGGGCTGGCGCCCGCCTGGCACCCTTGGTCGTCATGGCTTGCGTCATGGGCACCTCGTGAGGTTCCCTACCTTGATCTCTCCGCCTCCTCGCGAGCCAGCCTAATGAGGCCGCGCCTGAGGAAGCTCCGCATCGTCCGCCCCGCGAGGCTTGGCCCCTCGCGAGAGTCTTGGGTCTGTGTTGATGAAGATGGGCCGTGCTGGGCCCCCCTTTGAGCCACGCCGTGGGCCGCAGGCAGGCAAGTCTAGGGACCCCCGTTCCCAGAATGCCAACAGTAGCCCCCGGGCCCAAGGTGCGCCCGGACTTGGCCGTGCAGGGAGGCGAAAGGGCAAGGGTGAAGCGCCGCGGGCCCTAACAGCCTGCGGCCTTGGGTGCCACATGGCGGTTGATTGGACGTGGGCGGTACTGTTCCCCCACGCTTCCTTATTTTGCGCCATGCTAGGCGGACTCGTAGTCGTACACAGCCGCTCCCCTTCCTTTTGCTCGAGCGCCCTCTGTCCTTTCTCCTCTCGAACTCCAACTTCTGTTTCCAATCCAATCTCGAACCTTCCCCCCTTCCCATCGCCATGGCTCCGACGAAGAAGGGAAGAGGGAGGAAACCCATGCCTCCGCCTTGCTTGCCGCCGTTGGCGGCCCCTGCCGAGAGCTTGGGCAGGGTCAGCTCGGCTCTGGCCACTATCTTCAACGAATGCGGGAGGACGACGACCTAGTCCACGTCTCACTTCTCCATCGACAGGATAGCCACCGAGGTCCGGTATTTTGTCGATGCCCTGTGGGCGGGTCTGGTTCCCCCCTTTTCTGATTTCTTCAATGCCGTGCTTTCCCACTATCAGATCCATATGATGCATCTGAGTCCTGAATCCATCACCCTTCTCTCGGTCTTCGCCTTTGTTTGCGAGGCGATGGTGGGCATCCTTCCTTCGGTTGCCTTGCTGTGCCACTTCTTCTATCTGCGCCTTGTCGACCCTACCCAATGCTCGACGTGCGTGAGCTTCGCTGCCGTGCCTGAGGCAGTGGCCTCAGGGATTGACTTCAGGCTCCCTCCGTCCGCGGCTGGGTTCCGCGAGCGGTGGCTGTACGTGGATGCAGGGGTGCCCAGTCCCCTGCTATCGGAGCCAACTTCGCCTGCTGTCCCCAATTCGGGCTGGGACCAGGAGACGCTTGAGAGCCCCCGGCTCGTCTTCGTCTGGCACCGCTTCGCGTTCTTGAGGGCGCTTGGTGTGACAGTGCCCAAGGTGGTGAAGGAGTTCCTGCTACGCCGCATTGCTCCTCTCCAACGCCACTCCTGCCGGATGTGGGCCTTCAGCGGGCGTGATGATCATATGAGGCTCCAGGAAGAGGACCTGACGCCTGAAGTGCTGAGGACAGCGCTCTTGATCCTGACTGGGGAACCCAACCCTGGCAGCATCCAGCAAGGAGGGGCCTTGCTGTACTTCTGCCAGAACAGGGGCGATCTTGTGAATCAGATGCCTATCTTTGATGAGTGGGGGCCGCGCCCCGCCGGCCTCCAGGGGCCTCGCGAGAACCCAGTGATGGTGACTGCCCTTCCAGTCGGCCAAGGAGACTCTTCCTCAAGTGGCGGAGCAGGGAGGCATGAGGCGCCAGAGGGTGAGGGGGCTTCCGGCGGGGTGACAGCGCCGGGCGATGCTCGTGAGGGAGCAGCTCTTGGGGCCCGTGCCGCTGAGGCTGAGGGTGGC
The DNA here is from genome assembly GCF_003073215.2 of Triticum urartu. NCBI lineage: Eukaryota > Viridiplantae > Streptophyta > Magnoliopsida > Poales > Poaceae > Triticum > Triticum urartu. Next base: position 668,662,369 of record NC_053023.1, read on the forward strand.
GAGCAGCTGCCCTCAGCGCCTGCGGCTGAGGCCCCTGAGGCTCCAGCTGCTTCTCTTGGCGAGGCGATTGGCAACGCGCATCAGGCAGGCGCCCCTGACGCGGATCACCTCGACGCTCCGTCTTCGTCGCAGGTTGATCCCTGCGCTCAACTCTTGGGCCGCTTCCGCGTGGACTTTGAGGCCCTCCGGAAGAGAATGGAGGCCCTGGGCGACGATTACCCTTGTCGCCTGCTGAAGCGTAGGAAGTACTTCGCCACTGATGAGTAAGCCTTCTCCTTTTCCAGCTCCCGATCCTTCTGTTGCTTTTACTGATCCTTGCTCCGCAGGCTCCTTCCGGCCGAGCTCGCGGAGACGGCTGAGGTGCCGTCCCCCTTGGCTTTGCCCCCTCTACCGTCCTCAAGTGCTCCGAGCAGCAGAGCCCTTGTGGTAAGGGCGATTGGAGAGGCGAACCGTCCCGAGGCGCATCGTGGCCCCGCGCACCCCGTGATCCTCCTTTGCGGGCCTTCTCGTGGCATAGCCAGCCTGCCGTGGGCTTCTCGCTTGGTCATGGACTGCGATTAGCTGAGGCGCTCCCTGCGCTCTTCATCTGGGGACCGGCTGGCTCCAGGCCGGGCTTCTGGCATGGCATGCCCGGCCATCGCGAGGGTGCCAGCCCCCAGCCCCCTGCCCGGAGGGGGAGTGCTGATCCGTGGCCCCGGCGCTTGCTTGGGGCAGATGATGGTGTGGAACACATGCTCGAGCGCGCCCGGGAGCATCGTGCTCGTCGCCAAGGATTCCTTCGAAGGGCGGCTGACGCGGTGAACCTGCTTGGTGAGGAGCTTGTTGATGAGGACGCGCGCCTTGAGGCCGAGGGCCTGCGCCTGGCTGCAGAGAGGCGCGGGCTGGAGGGCGCCATTGCCCTTGCGCGCCATCAGCGCGATCTTGACGACAAAGAGGCCAAGGCGTCGCTGGTGGCCTCTCAGGAGGCCCGATCTCAGGCCGCTGAGGAGGCCCGGGAAGCTGACCGGTGGCGAGAGGCGGCGGAGGAGCGGGCTCGGGAGCTCCTGGCCTGGTGCCACTCACTGGAGGAGCAGGTGGAGCTGCGCGAGGCAGCCCTCGCGTCGATGAAGGTGGCCTCTGGCGACCCAGCAGAGCTCCAGAGGCACGAGGAGGCGTTGACGCTGGAAGCCGCCGAACGTACCCGTGAGTACGATCATCTGGAGACGAGGGAGCACCTGGTGACGCAGGCGGAGGATGATGTCGCTGCATGGGAAGCCCGTGTCCTGGAGGAGGTCGGGCGTCGGGTGGAGATGGCGCGCCTGAACCTCGAGCGCGAGCTCGAGGGGAGGCTGGGGTTGATCCGAGCCGAGGCTGAAGGTAGGACTGCCGCCTTGAGGGCCAAGCTGGAGGAAGCGACGCGGCGGGCCGATGCTTCTCGGGCCGCCCTCGAGGTAGCGCAAGGGGAGTTAACCACCTCCAGGCCGAGGTGCTCCTTCTTCGACATCGGGTGGAGGAGGCTGAGGCCGTCGTGCGCCAGAATGCGGACGAGATACGTCAGCGGCAGGTCCTAGAGTATGAGCATGGCCCCATGCTCACTACGCTCCGGGAGAGAGCCAACACAGCCTTGGGCAACATCTACGAGGCGGCTGTTGGTGAGCCGCACGCAGTCAACTACGCCGGCAACCTTCAGTTCTGCACCGACGTGGTGACGCAGCTGGAGGCGCGGTCGGTCAGGGCCGACAGGTTGGTGGAGGAGAGGAGCCGCGCCCTGCTCGGGCGCGCATTTTCTCGTGTCTCCAGCCATCTCCAGAACATGGATCCCCACTTCAATTTCGACGCCGCCATCGCCCCAGTCCCCCAGGCCGTCCGAGACGACCTGGCGCTCTGGGTGGAAGACAATGTGGATGCTCTTGTCAGGGCCTTCGCTTCAGACAACGACGGCGTGATCGTGGCTGCCGACGAGGGCGGTGTGGTGAATGGCCCTGACGCTGCTGGCGATAACGCAGACAGCGATGGCAAGCCCAGCGACGCCAGCAATGGTTCGGGAGGTGCTCCTGAGGACGCATTGGGGGATTTATCCGACTGATTATGCATCGTTCCTGTTTCCTTACCCTGCATGAATAGAACTCAGGTTTTGGGCCTGATGGCTGTGAGAGCATTTTGGGAGGGGGAGCCCCTCATGTAAAACTTGTGTTCATCGAATTAGTAGATGTTACATTGCACATGCGCCCACGCCAAGTGGCTGGCTAAGCGACGCGCTGGTTGGCTGGTTTACCTTTGTCCCGTGCGGGCCCTGAGGTAGCCTATGGGAGGCTGTGGTGTCCCGAGTGTTCCCTGATCGAATCCGTAGGATCTGCAGTAAAAAACCCTCCTGAGAGGACGCGGCGGCGGCAGTCTGGGCTGCGCGCAAGCTAGGCCTGACCCGGCTTGCGAGGGGCTCACGAGGGTAGGCAGCTGAGGCGAAGTGGTGACCAGAACACGAGAAATTGCTCGAATGAGACTAAGCACCCCTTCCCCAAACACACGCAAATCTCAAATACGAATCCAACTTAAATCCAGCGGGGGAAAGCGACAACTGAAAGTGCAACTATCCCTAGGTAGTTTTGGTAATTCATAACAACATATAGCTCATTGAGCTAATGCTATTCCAAGATGATTATTTCAGGAAAGCTTAATGATTGGCATGGCATGGATGTGAAAGTGGAACCCTCAAAATGCTAAGGACAAAGGATTGGCTCAAGCTCAAAAGCTCAAGACTCTTCATTTTATATTTTAGTGATCCAAGATCACATTGAGTCCATAGGAAAAGCCAATACTATCAAGGAGGGATGAGGTGTTGCTTAATGAGCCTCTTGCTTCATGTGCTTAGTGATATGCTCCAAAACCCTCAACTACTTTCCCATATCCACATATGACCTAAACCCTAAGCCAAACTCGGTCCTACCGATTCTTCCTATCCGGCGCCACCGAGTTTCACTTGTCATTAGCCACTGCCAAACCCTAGCAATTCGGTTCTACCGATAAGGATCTCGGTTTCACCGAGATGGGGTTGCAAACTCTCTGTTTCCCTTTCGTAACTTTTTGGTCCCACCGAAAGAGCGAATCGGTCCCACCAAGATTGCAATGTAAACTCAGTGTTTCCCCTTTGTAACTTTTCAGTCTCACCGAGTTCCACTCGGTCTCACCGAAAGAGCAAATCGGTCCCACTGAGTTTGCCCGACCAACTCTCTGGTTAGCTAATTACCAAATTCGGTCTCACCGAGTTTGTGTAATCGTTCTCACCGAGATTACGTTATGCCCAAACCCTAACCATATCGGTCCTACCGAGTTGCATGTCAGTCCCACCGAAAATCACTAACGGTCACTAGGTTTACATTTTCGGTCCGACCGAGCTTATTGATTCGGTCCCACCGAGATTGGAAAACTGTGTAATGGTTGGATTTTGTGTGGAGGCTATATATACCCCTCCACCTCCTCCTCATTCGATGAGGGAGCCATCAGAACACACACACCATTCCAACTCATATGTTCTGAGAGAGAACCACCTACTCATGTGTTGAGACCAAGACATTCCATTCCTACCATATTGAATCTTGATCTCTAGTCTTCCCCAAGTTGCTTTCCACTCAAATCTTCTTTCCACAAAATCCAAATCCTATGAGAGAGAGTTGAGTGTTGGGGAGACTATCATTTGAAGCACAAGAGCAAGGAGTTCATCATCAACACACCATTTGTTACTTCTTGGAGAGTGGTGTCTCCTAGATTGTCTAGGTGTCACTTGGGAGCCTTCGATAAGATTGTGGAGTTGAACCAAGGAGTTTGTAAGGGCAAGGAGATCGCCTACTTCGTGAATATCTACCGGTAGTGAGGCAAGTCCTTCATGGGCGATGGCCATGGTGGGATAGACAAGTTTGCTACTTCGTGGACCCTTCGTAGGGTGGAGCCCTCCGTGGACTCGTGCAACCGTTACCCTTTGTGGGTGGAGCCGTTTGTGGACTCGCGCAACCGTTACCTCGTGGGTTGAAAGTCTCCATCAACGTGGATGTAGGATAAGCCACCTATCCGAACCACGGGAAAACATCCGTGTCTCCAATTGCGTTTGAATTCTCCAAACCCTTCCCTTTACATTCTTGCAAGTTGCATGCTTTACTTTCCGCTGCCAATATACTCTTTGCATGCTTGCTTGAATCATGTGATGATTGCTTGACTTTTCCTAAATTAGCTAAAATCTGCCAAGAACTAAAATTGGGAAAAGGTTAAGTTTTTATTTGGTCAAGTAGTCTAATCACCCCCCCTCTAGACATACTTCCGATCCTACAAGTGGTATCAGAGCTTTGGTCTCCATTTGCTTGATCTCCATAGCTTTTGGTGGTCATAGCCTTGGTTTCACAACCCAGGAGAGTATGGCGTCTAGCGAGGGAAATTATCACCGTAGAGGTCCTTACTTTGATGGCACTAATTTTGCTAGTTGGAAGCATAAAATGAAAATGCATATTCTTGGACATAACCCCGCCGTTTGGGCTATTGTGTGTGTTGGTTTGCAAGGTGACTTCTTTGATGGGAGAGAACCGAACCATGAAGCTAGCGCGGATGAGTTGAAGATGTTGCAATACAATGCTCAAGCTTGTGATATTCTCTTCAACGGATTGTGCCCCGAAGAATTCAACAAAATCAGCCGCCTTGAGAATGCGAAGGAAATTTGGGACACTTTGATTGATATGCACGAAGGTACCGACTCCGTCAAGGAATCCAAGTTGGATGTGCTTCAAAGCCAACTTGACAAGTTCAAGACGAAGGATGGTGAAGGTGTCGCTGAAATGTACTCTAGGCTTGCTCTCATCACAAATGAGATTGCCGTCTTAGGAAGTGAAGAGATGACCGACAGATTCATCATCAAGAAGATTCTAAGAGCCTTGGATGGAAAATATGATACCGTGTGCACATTGATCCAAATGATGCCCAATTACAAAGATCTCAAGCCAACGGAGGTGATTGGAAGAATTGTTGCTCATGAGATGTCACTTAAGGATAAAGAGGAACTTCACAACAAATCAAGTGGTGCCTATAAAGCCTCATGTGAAGCCCCTACATCATCAAGTGAGAAACAAGACTTCAATGAAGAATTGAGCTTAATGGTGAAGAACTTCAACAAGTTCTACAAGAGTAGAAGCAAAGATAGAAGCTCGAAGTCAAGGTCCTACAATGACAAAAGATCTTCTAGTCGAGAGCGAAACTGCTACAATTGTGGAAGACCCAGACACTATTCCAATGAGTGTATGGCTCCCTACAAGAGAAGAGAAGATTCTCCAAAAAGAAGAAGCAAAGGATCACCACCAAGAGAGAGAAGGAGTAGAGATGATCGTTATGAATGAAGATACTCACGGAGAAGCAAGGATTCGGAAAGGAAGGAAAAATCATCAAGGAGCTACACAAGACGAAGACATCAAGCTCATGTTCGTGAATGGGTATCCGGCTCCGACTCCGACAGCCACTCCGAGAGAAGTTATCACTCCGACTCCGAAGATACTCAAGATGAAGGTGTTGCCGGTCTAGCACTTGTGTCAACCAACTCCTACGACATATTTGACTCACCAAATGAAGGAATTGGAAGATGCTTCATGGCCAAAGGTCCTAAGGTAACACACCCCGAGTATGTTGATTTCAATAGTGATGAAGATGACTTGTTAGGTGATGATTTGCTTGTTGACAACTCTAGTGATGAATACTATGATGAAAGACCAATTAATCATGCTAATCAAGATAAAAGGAATGACAATGATAAGGAGAAGATTGAGGCTCTAACTAAAGAACTAAAAACTCTTAAGTTAGCTCATGACACTATCTTCGAAGATCATCGAGAACTTTTAAGAGCTCATGAGAAATTATGCTTTGAAAAGCTCAATCTTGAGCAAGAGCATGAGTTCTTAAAGGCAATCAATGATGATCTCCGCAAGAAAAGTTCTTCTTACATTGCCAAGCGTTTACTCTTATCCACTTATATGCCTCAAGTCAAGTCTAGTAACAATAAAGATTCTTCCTCTAGCAGTAACAATGATCATGTTAAATCCAATATTGTTGCTTCTAGTAGTTCTCTTGATTCCACTAATGATTCTGTTATGCAAGTTACACTTGAGCAAGAAAATAGCTTATTGAAGGGAATTATAGAGAAAGGAGTGTACAAAAGCCTTGCCGGGAGTAAGCAATTCGAGGAAATTGTGCGCAAGCAAGGAATGCACCGGAAGAATCAAGGTGTTGGTTTTGAACGAAAGTTCAATGCCAATGGAGTTGAGTGGGAAGAAGATCAATACCCCAAGACAAAGTTTGTCCCCCAACAAGAGAAGTATACTTCTTTCAAGGGGACACAAGCTCAAGATGATCTTCCACCACAAGACTACAAGAAAAAAGGCAAAGACAAGCTTCAAGAGGAAATGGATGCATTTGAAGAAGCTCCAAAGACCTTAGTCAAGTGGATTCCCAAGACTACTTCAAGTTCCACTTCATCAAGTACGACTACAACTCCAAGGATTCCCATCAAGATGATGTGGATCCAAAAGAAGAAGAACTAGAGAGTTCTTGAGGGTGACTCCGCCAACATACTTCACTCTTATCATTTTGGCAAGAACAAGTGCAATCAACTTCCACATCTTGCACTAGTTCAAGGAGTCACAAACCCTCTTGTTGGTAAGACAAGGGACAAGGTAACCTAAAAGTTTTCATGGACATCATCTTGTGTGTGCATCACTCTATGTCTATGGATATCCTTGTTTGTTCCTTGTGGGACTAACCCATGTAGGTATTAAAAGTGCAATTCACTCAAATGGATAGCTCCAAGAGATCAACATCAACATTGAGCATCCACATCTTCAATATCTACATGAAGTCATCATCGACAAAACCCAAGGTTAGTTCATCCCTCTTAGGGGGGATATCACATCTAGGGGGAGCTTTACTCTAAGACTTGAGCTAAAGCAACTCTAAAGATGTGAACACAACAATGCTTTATGAAAAAGTGGTAACCCCACTTGGGCTTAAACAATGAGTATGACCTATGATCAAGTGTTCTCACTTGACTCCTAAGTCAATATACTCATATATAGATGACCTAGTCATCGCAAATTGCTTGATAGATGCTAGAATTGGTTGTGCATGCCTTGTCACATATTTCATTTGCCATTTTATTGTGTGAGCATGCTGGTTGCATATTTTACTCATTCGAGGACATCCACTTGTTGTTTTGATTGTTTGGTTTTATCTTCTTTTGCCAAGTGGATGGACAAGAATGCCTAAGAACCTCCTCTAGCTATCTGTGCTTTTCTCGTCTCAAACTCTATTCATGCTGCATCACAAAATTTGATCAAGTCAGATTCAAACCACTCTGTGTGAGGAGCGCTCGGAGTCCCCGATTCGTCATAGACTTAAACTTCCAAAACCTCTTTATGATTCTCGGTCTGACCGATACTCCACTTTCGGTCCTACCGAGATCATTAAGTTGATCTAGGTTTTCGATCTCGGTGCAACCGATTTGAACCTTTCGGTCACACCGAGTTTCAGTAACTGCACGCAGTTATGAATCTCGGTGCCACCGAGTCGTTCCACTCGGTCACACCGACAGGGTCGGGCTATATATAGTCACGGGAAATTTTTTGGAAATTTCTCCGAACCCCTTCGCCCGCGCGATAGCCTGCTCTGCCCTTGTGGTCTCTGGATCGTCTTCTCGCCGCCAGCAGCCTCCAGTCGCTGGTCTCCGTCGCCGTCAACGGGAATTCTGCCCCGCCGTTGCCGCCGTAGCAAGTCCCCGCCGAACTAGCGTATGGACTTGATCTTTGTGCTATTCCTCAATCTGATTCCTAGCACATTGTGATCATATTGATTCTAGCCACGTTTGATAAACTTCTATCCAGTCAAAATGCCCGTAGATTAGGTTTGATTCGAAAATTCTAGGTTTAGGTTTCCGCCGAAACCATCTCGGACCCACCGAGTTGAAAAACTCGGTCCCACCGATTTGGCTTATGCCATTGCACAAGTGAGACTCGGTCTGACCGAGAATTACTTATCGGTGTGACCGATTTTTGAACTCAGTGAAACCCTAGCAGTCTCGGTGCCACCGAACTGTGACTCGGTCCTACCGAGTTCACTAGTTTAGGTTCCAAAACTGCTTCGGTATCACCGAGTTTGAAAATCGGTAGATCCGAGATGATTTCAGTGGGAAACTAAAACTAAGTTTTTGGATCATTCTTTTGCAAAAATCTCTGCATTTTGTGATGCTCATCTTTTCTATCTCGTCTATAATCTATTCACAGGGTCAACAGTCAGTTTGCAGCATGTCTGATCAAAGTGATAGCCAAAACATGTCAGAGCAGCAAGTAGTGATGAGTGAGGGCACTAGTCCCTCCAGTTCATCTGATGAAGGCAGCAGGAGCACTCCTAGCAATTTGCCAAAGGCTGCCACGAGACAAAGGAAGAAGAGGACTTCAGATTCCGAAGATGAGGACTATGTGGCAGAGGAAGAGGCCACTTCCAAGAGAATTGAGCCAGCTCAAGGCACTAAGCCAGGTCTGAAAATCAAAAGGCCAGCAGGCAGGCAGCCCATGTCAAAGGCAAGAGCCTCAACTGAGAAGCCCACTCCCCAAGAGCCAGTTGCAGCTGAGGGCAAGAAAAGGAAGGAAAGGGTGAAGAAGACTGTGGCTAGAGTGCTTGGCAAAGCTTCCATCATGGAAGAGGAAGAGGAAGAAGAGGTAGCTGCACCAGCACCCAAGGCACCCAAGCTTATGGGAAATGCCATAAAATCAGGGGGAGCTGCTTCCAAGGCCAAGTCAGCTCCAAAGCCAAAGCCTAAGAGAAATACAAGAAGCATTCCTGAAACTGAGAAGAACAAGGCCCCAGTGCCTGAGACTGTTGCTGAAGAAGAGGAAGAGAATTTCCTGAGAAAGCTAAAGCCGAAGATCCCAGACCACAACGATGCTCATCCTGTGGCTGAGGATATGAAGCTCAGGAGAGATTCAGGGTTGAGAAAGTGGAGAGAAGCAGACCCATATGCTTCATGGAGAAGGACTGCCGTGGACTACAGGTTTCACACCAAGGAGCAGCAGGATTTTTATGAGACAGTGCTGCTAGATAAGAAGCCCATTGTCTGTGATATGTGATGGGTTGATTGGACATACATCAAGGACAATGAGGAGCACTATCCTGGAGTGCAAGACAGCTTCATAGCTTGTGGAGTAGCTGACTTTGTTGGGCAGAAGCTCACAAAGTGGAACGAGGAACTCATCATGCAGTTCTACTCCACAGCTCACTTTTATCCAGATGGGAGGATCACATGGATGTCTGAGGGTACAAGGTACCAATCCACAGTTGCTGAGTGGGCACAGATCATAAATGCCCCAGAGGAGCAAGATGATGACTTGGATATCTATGCCAAGAAGAAGATGGACCATAACTCCATGTCCAATATGTACAAGGAAATTCCCAATGAAGCACTTGATACCTTCAAGTTTGGCTCTGTGCATTACCTTCTGTCAGGACTGCCTACGATCAATTGGATACTAAGGCACACCTTATTGCCTAAGTCTGGAGATCACAAGATGATCAGAGGCCATGCTATCAACTTGCTACATGTGTTTGATGTGCCTCAGAAGTTCAAGGTGATGAGCCTCATAGTGGAAACAATCAAGAGGACTGCAGCAGATCAGAAGAGGAGCTACGGATATGCCCCTCAAATTCAGGAGCTCATCAACTCCAAGATGGGAACAGGCATATATCTATTGGACAAGGAACACCTGCCCATCCGTCCAGATTTCGAGGACAATCAAGTTGTCATGACTGAGAATGAGCCATCATCTGCCCAAGAATACGCGAAGAAGGAGAAGGCGAGGAAGGAGAAAGCTGCCAAGATGCCTACTCAAGAGGAGGCATCTGAGTATTTCTTGAAGACTAAACAAGAGCAGCTTGGTTACTTGATTGCATCCAAGCTAAGGATTGAGCAAAGTCTGGCCACCCTCACTCAGAATCAGCAGAGCCTAGAGAGGATCATGGAACAGAAGTTCTATGACTTGGATGTCAAAGTAACGGAAGTTCAGTCTGCAGTGGAGCAGCTCCAGGAGGACATGCAGGAGAGGAGAGGCAGGACTACTACTCATGCCTTTGCCAGAGTGCCACGAGGCCCGAGGTCATCTGCCGTGCCAGTTGCTGACACAAGAGCCACCACCTCAGCACCAGCCACAGCCTCAGTTCCACCAGCTCCAGCATCTACTTCAGCTCCAACTCCAGCGTCTACTTCAGCATCTACCGAAGCCTTCGTGCTTGGAGTGATCCGGACTCCACCACCACCTGAAGATCAAGCCTGAGCGTCGATCTAGTGCTATGCATTTTCTAGGAACTTTTTGGTAACTTGTTGCCAAAGGGGGAGAAGATGTATAGATCATAGGCTTCGAGAGAGAGAGTGTTGCTTTTCTCTCTTGCTTTATTTGGTGGTTTTTCGAACTTGTTTGCTTTTGAGTGTTTGAGATACTACGTCATTATTTGTGAGACATTGATGATCATGTGTTTGATCATAAGCTACACTTAATGTTTGCTTAATGCTATTATCCTATCTATCTTATGTGATCATTCATTATTCTTGGTGATGAGTGCATGTATTTCATTCTTATCATTTCAAGCGCTCCACCAAGATGTATGTGACATGGAAGAGTAACCCATGACTCTAACTCCTTGTGCATTTGCAGTCCAAAGCAAATTTTTAAATATGCACAAATTTAGGGGGAGCTCTTACTTATCACATACTTCTCAAAGCGATGATATATTTCATGCTTATTATCATTTGTCGAAGCTTTGATCTATATGTTGTCATCAATTACCAAAAAGGGGGAGATTGAAAGTGCAACTATCCCTAGGTGGTTTTGGTAATTCATAACAACATATAGCTCATTGAGCTAATGCTATTCCAAGATGATTATTTCAGGAAAGCTCAATGATTGGCATGGCATGGATGTGAAAGTGGAACCCTCAAAATGCTAAGGACAAAGGATTGGCTCAAGCTCAAAAGCTCAAGACTCTTCATTTTATATTTTAGTGATCCAAGATCACATTGAGTCCATAGGAAAAGCCAATACTATCAAGGAGGGATGAGGTGTTGCTTAATGAGCCTCTGGCTTCATGTGCTTAGTGATATGCTCCAAAACCCTCAACTACTTTCCCATATCCACATATGACCTAAACCCTAAGCCAAACTCGGTCCTACCGATTCTTCCTATCCGGCGCCACCGAGTTTCACTTGTCATTAGCCACTGCCAAACCCTAGCAATTCGGTTCTACCTATAAGGATCTCGGTCTCATCGAGATGGGGTTGCAAACTCTCTGTTTCCCTTTCGTAACTTTTTGGTCCCACCGAAAGAGCGAATCGGTCCCACCGAGATTGCAATGTAAACTCAGTGTTTCCCCTTTGTAACTTTTCGGTCTCACCGAAAGAGCAAATCGGTCCCACCGAGTTTGCCCGACCAACTCTCTGGTTAGCTAATTACCAAATTCGGTCTCACCCAGTTTGTGTAATCGGTCTCAACGAGATTACGTTATGCCCAAACCCTAACCATATCGGTCCTACCGAGTTGCATGTCAGTCCCACCGAAAATCACTAACGGTCACTAGGTTTACATTTTCGGTCCAACCGAGCTTATTGATTCGGTCCCACTGAGATTGGAAAACTGTGTAACGGTTGGATTTTGTGTGGAGGCTATATATACCCCTCCACCTCCTCCTCATTCGATGAGGGAGCCATCAGAACACACACACCATTCCAACTCATATGTTCTGAGAGAGAACCACCTACTCATGTGTTGAGACCAAGACATTCCATTCCTACCATATGAATCTTGATCTCTAGCCTTCCCAAGTTGCTTTCCACTCAAATCTTCTTTCAACCAAATCCAAATCCTATGAGAGAGAGTTGAGTGTTGGGGAGACTATCATTTGAAGCACAAGAGCAAGGAGTTCATTACCTACACACCATTTGTTACTTCTTGGAGAGTGGTGTCTCCTAGATTGGCTAGGTGTCACTTGGGAGCCTCCGACAAGATTGTGGAGTTGAACCAAGGAGTTTGTAAGGGCAAGGAGATCGCCTACTTCGTGAAGATCTACCGCTAGTGAGGCAAGTCCTGTGTGGGCGATGGCCATGGTGGGATAGACAAGGTTGCTTCTCCGTGGTCGTGGACCCTTTGTGGGTGGTTGCTTCTTCGTGGACCTCGGGTGGAGCCCTTCGTGGACTCGCGCCAACCGTTGCCCTGGGTGAGCCCTGTGTGGACTCGCGCAACCGTACCCTTCGTGGGTTGTAAGTCTCCATCAACGTGGATGTAGGATTAGCACCACCTATCCGAACAACGGGAAAAACATTCCGTGTCTCCAATTGCGTTTGAATTCTCCAAACCCTTCCCTTTACATTCTTGCAAGTTGCATGCTTTACTTTCCGCTGCCAATACTCTTTGCATGCTTGCTTGAATTGTGTGATGATTACTTGACTTGTCCTAAAAAGCTAAAATCTGCTAAGAACTAAAATTGGGAAAAGGTTAAGTTTTTATTTGGTCAAGTAGTCTAATCACCCCCCTCTAGACATACTTCCGATCCTACAACTACAACAACCAAAGGGAAAAGCAATGAAAGCAGACAAAAGGCCGCGTCCGGCACCTATTCTAGTCTTGGACGTCTTCTCACCAGCGCGGAGCTATGTGCTGCCACTGGGCGTGGGAGGGAGCCCCAGGGCCTGAGGCCGGCACCCCTGAGACTCCGGGGCGTGTACGGCCCCACTCATTATTACGTGAGAGTGTCACGGGGCGGCGAGCTTCACAGGCACTGGGCCTTCTTCACAGGTACCGGCCTTGCTTCATATCGCCAGACGAGGGCCCCGCCTTGCGCCACACTCTAGTGCCATCAACGACGACCGGAAACCAGGACGCCGCCGATGGGGTAGAGCGGTCGCCAGTGGTTCCCCCGATGACCACGGGTCCTCCGCCAGGGGCAGGCCCTGAGGCACCTCCCCAGCGGAGGGCCTACCTCCTGAGAACGCCTTGCTCCGAACGCCGCGGTGGTGATGTCGAATCTCGGCCCCTCTCCTGCAGCCCCCCGCGCCCTCCTCCCGAGGGGTAGGAGACTGTGGGGGCGGGGCAACTGCTCGCTGTGGCGACCTGCACCTCCTGCGACCCATGATTAGCATATGCCTGCTCTTGAGGAATTAGCGATACCGGATAATTGTTGCCTCCAGCGTGGCCAGTAGGACCGTCCCGGGGCTCCTGGAAGAGCTCAGCTTCTGGCGCCTCGTCCCCCCAGCTGGGGCTGAGGAGCGAGCCTTGTTCGCCCTCGTGAGGGTGCCCTTGGTCCATCATGTGGGGCACGTATTCTTCTGGCGCCGTCATCCCGAAGGCCACGCCATAGTGCTCCGCGTGCCACGCAGCTCTACTTGACGCGCCCATCGTGGGGTGGTAGCGCGGCTGTCCACTGGGGCCGTGGGTCGCGTCGAGTCCTTCTTCTTCGCGGACCGGGGGCGGGGGCAGCGCCGCCACCGGTCCGGTGCCAACAGCTTCGCTGGCGTTGGAGTAGCCTTGGGGCCCGCGGGCGCGCGCGGAACCCCCGCGCGGGCCGCCCTGGGCTTGAGATGGGAGCTGGGTGCAGAAGGGGTGAGCCCCCAAGGCGGCAAAGCCCAGGATCTTGGCCACCCGCTCCAGCAGCACGTCGTGGCCACCCTCCAACAGCCTGCACTGCAGCAGCTCTCGGGCCACCGTGAGCGCGGCCCTCGAGTTCGCCTGCTCCCGGCGAGTGTACGGTGTCGTGGTCGCGGCGTGATTGGAGGCCCTTGCTGCTGACCGCGCCTGCCATGGCGTGAGAGCTGTCGAAGCCTGTCCTCGTCGCCTGCGGCCCGCAGCGCCCTGCGGACCGCGAGCTGCCTAGGGCACAGGGTCGCCCGAGGCGAGCGGCTCTGCGCGGGCAGGCCACGCCGCCCATGGATCTGGGTTGCCCGCCTGGTCGCCAGACATGGTGATGACGACGCGACGGGGCGCGAAGTGGTAGAAGGTGGATTCCGGCGCACCCCTACCTGGCGCGCCAAATGTCAGATTTCGGGTCCCGGCAGACCCTTGAGGTTCGAACTCTGGGGTGCGCGCGGAGATTACGCCTTCTACCTACCTGCACCCCTCTGCCTCGCAAAGATCTAAGCTATGGAAAGAACATCACAAGAGACACAAGGTTTATACTGGTTCGGGCCACCGTTGTGGTGTAATACCCTACTCCAGTGTGGTGTGGTGGATTGCCTCTTGGGCTGATGATGATGAGCAATACAAGGAAGAACAGCCCCGCGAGGGTCTGTTCTTGGCTGGGGCGATGAACTGCTAGGAGGAGTTCAGTCACCCTTCTCTCTCTCTCTCTGATTGATTCTCTGGATCCTGGTCGATTCCAATTGCCCGTGACCAGATGCCTCTACTCTGGGGGTGGCTAGTCCTATTTATAGGCAAAGGCCCTGGGCCTCTTCCCAAATATTGAGCAGGAAGGGCGCCAACAATTGGCCATTTCGAAGAGGAACATCTGGTACACTTATCCTGACTAAAGTTGGTCCTCGCCTGCCAAAGGCTCTGGTGGTGACGCTGGCTCGGGCTCCACAATGACTTCCTTCCTGCCGTTGGACTGGTCTTGGTCTCGTTGCACCGAAACGGGTGCCTTTGCTTGATGCTCTCGCCTACGCTTGCTCCCTTTGCATCAAAGAGGAAAGGAGGACACTGCGCGGGCTGGCGCCCGCCTGGCACCCTTGGTTGTCATGGCTTGCGTCATGGGCACCTCGTGAGGTACCCTACCTTGATCTCTCCGCCTCCTCGCGAGCCAGCCTGATGAGGCTGCTCCTGAGGAAGCTCCGCGTCGTTCGCCCCGCGATGCTTGGCCCCTCGCGAGGGTCTTGGGTCTGTGTTGATGAAGATGGGCCGTGCTGGGCCCCCCTTTGAGCCACGCCGCGGGCCGCAGGCAGGCAAGTCTGGGGACCCCCGTTCCTAGAACGCCGACAGCTACAGCAGCAGAATACATGGCTCAGTCTAGATATCAGCACGAATCAAGTTGTGCATATTTGCTGTTGGCATGAACCACATCACGGCATGTCGGGTTTGCTAAAGCCATCCATCGCATGGAAGCTTGATGCCTTTCACACACTGAAGATTATCTGGCAACAAGCTATGTCGACGAATCTCTGGATATGGTGATTCATGAAACCCATGGTATGATGTGTAAACACAGCCCCCCCTCGCGAATGGAAGTTGCATAGCAAAGTAATCATCACCGGTGATATGATCGATGATTGGTTGGATGATTGGATAATTGAGCCCGAGGAACAAGGAGTGGTTGCCGAGGCTGTAAACCCGCCTCCAGTTGAATACGCCTGGCCCAACGGAGCTGGGATCTTTCTCGAACACGAAGCAACCATAGCCATCACTGTCACGAACGCCCCATGCATTGTACTGCATGTGGTTTGATGTAATGGTTTGGTCAATTTGGTACGTGCGAATGAGCATCAAATGACCGCCGTCAGCTGAACGAGCGATAAACCACCACCCATCGGCTGGTATGGTTCCAGGTCCTGGAATCATGAAGGCCAGCGCATTTGTGTCTGCTGCAACAATTCAAATTGGAGACCAAAAGGACAAAAATAAACAATCATATGTGTGGAATTAAGATTATTATAATAGTGACACATATCATAGACAGAGAATTGCAATGCCGTGGTCATAATCATACCCCAAGTTAAAAAAAAGCCAATGGCTTTCATATTCTAGCAATATGTCATGGTTCAAACATCATGTGACAATGAGAGGAAAACAGCTATGACAGCGCCTACTCATATTCTACCATAGCACTTACTACTACTGTTCTCATATCAACTCCAAGCAATAACATGCGTTGTTATAAGAATCTTGTAAACGAGAGTAACATATAGCAATCATGATGTTATGCTCATAATATGTATTCTAACAATCATTAGGTGCCAATTGTTCTCATATCAACTCTAACAATAACATGTGTGGTCATAAAAATCTAGGAAATGAGAGGAACATATAGCAATGATGTGGTTATAGACATGCTATGCATTCTAAATTTGTAACAAATGAACAGGCAGTCGTATTCATAAGGTAAAGATGAGATGAGATAGAACAATTACACGACGATAGATTCCACCAGTATAGGCAGCCAATCTGTACGTCGACCGCGTAAACGATGGCATCATGCACTATAGCATCAGACAGAAATGTTGCCTCAACATGATTGATGATGAGCCATAACCATGTATGGCGACCAGATTCCAGATAGACTAATCCCATGTTGAACAAGGCAATGAGCTTGTAATCCATGTAGTCTTCTGATGGTGTGGGCACTTCGCAGATTACAACTTTCTGCAAACAGAGGTCGAGCCAAAAGCTTTACGCGTCTCGTGCGTAGTAGGCAGGAGTGTCCGGTGGGCCGCAAGGCTCGATGGCGGCGGTATCCAACGATGGAAGGGTGATCTCTCGCTGGGTGTAGCTATCCACGAGACGCCATGGACTACCGGTGTGGTGGATGAGGATGATCTAGTTGGCCTTCATGCCCACCCAGTAGTGGCCGCGCATGAAGGACAGGTGGACGGGTAGTGGTAGCATGTCGAGGGGCACCACGGCAACATCCGTAGGATCGTCAAGTCGGTGTCTGGGCCACCTGCGAGGATCGGGCATCAGCAAGCAGGGTGTCTTGAAAAGAGCCGGCCGGTTGCAGACGAGTAGACGGTACAAAGACACCAAGCATGCGGCCAGACAGACGGTGCTGAGTAGGTCCATACGATTACAGATCTGCTCCAAGAGAACATCAGGGAGGGAATTCCAATCGCGGCTCTATGTGTCAGTCAGTTCTGCCATTGGGGTTTTCGGTGCCTGTGAGCCAGCGAGGAAGTGAATTCGGGTAGGCAAGCGAAGAAGCTTCTCCTCGTGTGGCTGAGTAGTGAGCGGGGGGATATGGTACGCGCGAGCTACCAAGGAAGATGGCGCGGGCGGGCGAGCAATGAGCGGTGGTAAATGGTGTGCGGCCGACGATGGGGAAGAGAGGAGGAAGAAGAAGAGAGGAGTAAGAAGAAGAGAGGAGGAAGAAGAGTGGAAGACGGGGAAGAAAGTGCATTCAATCTCAATTCTACTAGTACTACTACCAGGATATACCGTCCTTCGGAGTGTAAATAGTTACACCGATGACATGTGGGTCTACCACAATAGGGCCATATGTCAGTTAATGGAGGACAGAGGTGCGTAGGCGTATTTGCAAAAGAGTGCTCTACTGGCAAACATGATGGCAGTACTGGGTAAGGCTGATTTAGTAACACCAACACGCTGGTTCAGCTTATTAATTACGTGTCCTATCTGCTGCAGCGTGTATTGTCACTTCACTGCGAATACTAGTTGAATAGTTTTCTCTAACCGAGATGGGGAATAATGGATCGGGAGGACTTCCTTTCTACAGTATCCCTATGCCTCTACGCTCACTTCACTCATTTTGCTCCGTACCTAGTCACTTGTTGAAATCTGTAGAAAGACAAATACTCCATATTTGGGAACGGAGGGAGGCTTTTACTCCGTACTATTTGGGAACAGAGGGAGTATCACCATATGGAGGGAACAGAGGAAGCTTGAAATATGAACATGTCAATGGGAGGGAGTAAGCCCCATGCATGCATGCAACATGCAACACTCACACGTACACATGGACGCACTCAACACTCACGCACCCATGCGACACACAACACACGACGCAACACACACACTCACGCTCAAGTGCTCAACCTACTCCCTACGTCCATGAAAGACTGTACATTTAGAGATTTACACATTGACCAGGGCATAATTAACGCCCAAAAGTAGCAGACTTATGTGTGCATGCGACTATTGAGATAAGAAGGTTAAATGAAGGCCGTTGCATGCTGTAATTAAGGATAGACATGTAGCCTATATATACCTACAACACAAGTTGGTGCATTAGTCAATCAATATCGATTTAGATTAAAGGCTAAATGCATTGGAAGTGTAGATGTACATCATGTACTACACTCTTTGTTTTATAGCCGATGTACACTCTTTGTTGGAAGACCGAGATAGAACACGTGCATGCACTCACATACACAGCCAGGGCGGTTCGCGCGCAAGGGTTGGACTCGTGTCGCGCCTGCGTAAAGTTTTGTTTAACTGATTTGTTTGCTCTGCCAACTGACAGGTGGGAACCAGAAACCAGGTGACAATTTAACAAGTCAACAAAGTGCCACGTCGACTATGTGGCCGGTCAGTAGGGTGCAATACGGTGCTCTACGATGAGCTAGTGATCGTATAATCGCGCAAAACTATATATAGTGACCGTAAAGAGCGTATTGTTACATACGTTGACCGCCAGTGTATTTTTCTTGTTTCAAATTAAGCCATATTAATCAGAAAGGTCGCAGTATGGACTACTACTACTAGTACTAGTACTGCTTTGATGTGTCCCGTCAACTCGTCGAACGAGGAGAAGCTTGCTTACTATGCCTCTCCCTCGCCCACGCGCGCGGTGGTTCGCAGGACGAGGAGAGGGTTTTGACTACAACGCCCTCTCCCTCTCCCTCTCCCTCGCCCTTGCCCTCGCCCTCGCGGTGGACGTGCAGCAGTTCAATCGGTGTGAGATTGCCAGAAGCATATTGTACTG
Source organism: Triticum urartu (assembly GCF_003073215.2). NCBI lineage: Eukaryota > Viridiplantae > Streptophyta > Magnoliopsida > Poales > Poaceae > Triticum > Triticum urartu. The sequence continues at coordinate 668,681,050 of NC_053023.1, forward strand.
TAGTATCATCATTGTTGGACCTCCCGAAGAGGCAAAGAACCAAGTGCAAGGTTCACACGAGTACGAACTGTTGAACCTCCCGAAGAGGCAAAGAGCCGAGCGCAAGGTTTTATAGGAGTTGTCATCCTAGTAGGAGTGTACTAGTACAACTATAGCGAACGATGCTACTGTATGATGCCGCCACATCACATATATCCAAAGCTGTGCCACCTGTTTTTCTCAAAGAGCGTGTTGGAGCCCATGCAACAACCACACAAGTTGCACATACACATAACACATTTACTAGTAATAAATTCTAAAGGACAAATGCCAGTATGCCACACAAGTTCATCTTCAATTCATGTGATAAATTTGTGCACGACTAGTCTACATATATTCACAGCGCTACCGTTCACAATTACCGTACTCCACTTACACGTTATAGATGGGCTACATGTCCTCCTCAAGGTTCCAGTCCCAGGTGTTCTTCATGGATGGCACGATCTATAGCGGTGGGCAATGGGAAACATTGTTGCAGCTTTCTAGTCCGGTTCCACACGATGGAGACTCATCCAAGCTGAAGCAGCATAAATCAGGGATAGCGTGTCCCAGCATGTCGTTCATCCGGCGGTGCGCACTGAAGACACAACCATGCTTCATGAACGGCAGGCCTTCCGTATCGTGCACGGAAGGTGGCATCCGCTTCACAATGGGGTAGCTGTCCCCGATGAAAAGCGAGTACTCTCCAAGAGTGTTCCTCGGCACCCACGTAGCATCACGGGGGTCGAACTCAGCGCCGTTCATCTGGTACACGCGGCATCTCAGATCTGGACACATGGTGACGTACATAGTCAAGGTCCATGCATAATAATGTTGTGCTCAAATATGGCGGTCAGTAATACTATGCAGCAAATAATACTACTCCGGTATAGAGGAAGTAAAATAACCGGCTTATTATATATAGCCACTCTTGGCTACATGGATGAGATAGTAAGACATGGAAAAAGAAAAATGGTGGCAGCTAGTGGGTTCAAGTCTTCAAGGGCCTAGCTAGCTATACGCGTCCTCCAAGGTAAAAAGTACTCCTACTAGTACTACAAAGTATACTACTAGTACAACAATGAAAGAAGGCGAGAGAGTTAAAAAATGGAATACCTGGGTAGATGGTGATGGTCCGATCGTGGTAGATTGTGTGACCATGTTGCACATCAGTGGTACCATGGGTAACGACTGCTAAGATAGTTGATCCCAATATGCCAAAGTCAGCTACAAGGTTCCAGGTTAGACCGAATCGCGGATGCAAATGCACATCCAGGATCGGCGATCTTATTTTGATCGGGGGATGACTGGTCCCTGCAAAATAATGGAGTACCGTTAGGGATGCAAATGATGGTTTGTGCATTCCGTTTGTAATCTCCCATATCGTAGGATGGCAACCAGATGAAACAAGTCCCCTGGCTTGTCACCGCGAAGATGTGGCCTAGATGGCGCACGACGTCTTTGAACGTGTAGGGGTACAAATCTGCCGCCGCCAACATGCGCCAGCCTCTGCCGTTACTGCCTCTTCCATTGATGGCAATCCTTATGTCGAACACCGCGATGAGATAGTAATCGTCGTAGCCGCATTGCTTTGTCGGAGGGTACGCAATTGCTATCTTCTTCAATCTCATGTAGGCATCATCATACGTATTCAAGCCCAGCCAATCCGGAAGGCCAATCCCAATGGTGGAGAAGGGGTCTACCGGAACGGCCGCACTGCTGTGGATGTTGTGCAAAATGATGGTGGTATCCGGCCGGAGGTATGCAAGCCAATCTTTGTTGGCACTGTCCCAGACCTATATATAAGACGGTGGGCAGCGGAGAAATTATGGGATGGAAATGGAATAACTAAGTAGTACATGATCAAACTCCATTACTGACCTGCTCATCGGACAAAATCCGACTACCTCTCAACATCGGCAACTCTAGCGAAGTCAACGTGCAACCATGGCCAGGGAGCGGTGGACTGTTCGAAGGATTGTCCCATAGAAGAATCCTCGAGGACGCATGGAAGACCAACAAGCATGGCCTTTTCCCAAGCCTGTTTAAGAAGGGTCTTGAAAAAGTTGGTGCAGGAAGCACCGAGTCTTGCGGCGGTGAAGACGTCAGAGCGGCGTGCGATTTCTCCCAGAGGATCATCGTCCAAGGTCTCCCAGCCCGGAAGAGGAGGAGAACCGCCTGGCGAATCCATGGGAGCAGCGACGAACTGCCTTCTCTTCAGGGGGAGGGGAACTAGCGAGGAGGAGATAAGAGCATAGTAACCGCAGGGCCTCGTCCCTTCCAACTGTAGATCGTTCCTCAGCGAAGGGGTGAGGCTATTATTTACTACTAGTACTAGCATTATGGAACGTTATGGGATTGTATTATACTGTAAATAATAGCACTAGTAAGAAATTTTTGGCACTAGGTAGTAGTTTTTGGCATGGATTAAGAAATTTTGGGTATGTTTTTGCCATTTTTTGTACACGCCAACTAGTGTCAAAAAACGTCTTACATTATGTGACGGAGGAGTACGTACTCGTACTGTAGTAGTACTAGTACTACTTTTCTCAACTAGTAGTGCGATGTACTGTACTTCTAGTCTAGTATAGTATAGTGCACCAGTTTTGAACTCTTGAATCTCAGGGCCAAGGAGCTACAGTTGGAAGTGGAGGGTACTACTGTTCTCTAGAACCATCGCTGTAATATCAATGCAGGGGAAGTACACCTGCGTAGTGGCCTAGTGGGTACTCTCGGTGCTCTATTCAGCCGCTCCTCTCACGTAGCTGGCCTACTCAGTCGCTCCTCTCACGCACACACTAGCAGCCTGTTTATCAGTGACGGTTACTGCAGGGGCAGAACATTTGAGTTATTTGATACAACGAGACTAGGCTTTTCACTTCCATTTGTGGAGGTGTAATGGACCTCGTCAAACTTTGTTAGTAGTTCCTTCTTTATGAATGAGATGAAGCAAAGCTTTTGCCTCCGTTTAAAAAAACACGTCAAGAGGAATTTCTTTCATAGTAGAGCCGATAATGGAGTGAAGTCCATGCGTGCAACGCCACAAGCTACAGAGTAGTAGTAGAGCACTTTACGTACAGAGCCATATTGCACAGTTCCCAATGCCCCGCCAGGCTTTTCCGGCTCCTCGGGCTTAATTGGGAGGCGCTAGTTTAAATATGCTACTAGCTGGAAGCTGCAAGCGAGGTGCGGCTAGGGCGAGCACGCGAGCCACGGGATGCTGGGAAGGAAAACCCGTTCACGTGGCTAGGCTGTCCAGTGCACCCAGATTGTGGGGCCGCACGTCCGTTTGACTTCAAAACTCAAACTACCCGTGTAAAATATTGGCTCACAGCGAAGTGTAGTAGTACTATTTTTTTTAAAAAGGCCGCCGTGCGTTCGGCCAGGATCGAACCCACAAAACAAGGTATACACTCCCGCGACCACTAGTAGTACTCGTTGGAGTACAACGCAACCTAGAATCGCCTTTTGTCGCTAGTAGTACGTACATTGTTCCTTACAAGAAACCCCTAAGAGCATGGTTAATAGTATAGCCAGCTGCTGGCTATAAGCCAGTGCCATGTCATCTAAAGCCCATCTTATAGCCAACATGTATAATAATACTCTAGATCAAAAGAGTGTACTACTTTTTTATTATGTGGCCCACTTCTCATTCTCACAAAGTGCCTAGGAGCACGTGCTAGAGCTGGCTCTTCACAAAGAGCCCGCTTACCTTCTCTCTCCTCTTCTCTTTCCTCCAACTAAGCAGAAATATACTAGTTTATTTCTTATAGCCCGCTAACTCAGCTCTATTGTACTTGCTCTAATAATGCAAGAAACCACTAAAATGCCAAGAAACTACTACCACTTGCATACGTGGCAGACTTAAGATAAGACTACCTTATCAACCATTGTACATGCTCTTACCAACAAAAATCCTCGAGTGACCTCCTACCTCCGGCCCGTCCACCTAGTCATCCTCGGCCATGGGACGCAGCTACTGCCGCCGTCAGAAGGCGAGGTCAAAACCGCCGGCGGTGCGGAGCCCATGTTGCGGCAGCCCGGATGCCAGCTCCGTCCGGCGCTCGCGGCCGCTAGATAGCCAAGATAGCTCCGTCCAGCTGCTTGCCTGCAAGGTTTGCTAGCTAGATTGGCACGGTAGCGCGGCGGCTTGCTCGCGCGCGCCGCACTAAGGCCAGCCATCTGGCTCGAGCGAAGGCCAGCGCGGCGGCTTGCTCGCTCGTGAGTCACGCTCGGGCCAGCCTGCCAACCCGTGCGGAGGCCAGCGCGGCGTCCGGCCTTTCCAGCGGAGCGGCGGCCAACTCACTCATCACTGGCGCCCCAGACGAACACGCATCAGTACTGTTTGAAGTAATGTTCAGGAAAAATAATGATTTGAGGGGGAATAACAGGATAGAAGGTCAGATGTGGGTCCCTCGTGTCAACGGTCAAACAAAATGTGTTGGTTTAAGCTGCCTCGTCAGCACAGACGTGTGGGCCAACCCTGTCATAAATGGGTTTAAATGAACCTAATCAGTAGGAGTACTAGGTAGTTTTTGGCGTGGATTATGAAATTTTGGGCATGTTTTTGCTATTTTTTGTACAATAGATTCTTCCTAGGGCTGGTTGAAAGTGGTAGTTTTTTGTTAAATACTCTACATATTGTAAGTAGGAGTGAAAGTTAAGCTTTGGAAGCCAATAAGCAAGGCTAGTTACATAGTGCATATGTGTACATGATTGAAAGTAAATATCAACCATGAGTGACTAATATCTTGATGGAAAACTCGAAACTATGGAATACTAGGAAAAAAATGAATGGTTGGAAATACTATCAATGTTCATGTCCGTTGCAACGAATCATAATTAGAATAATACTTATTCACAAACTTGGTACAAAACACTCTAATTTTTATATACATATGTCACTAGAGATATATTATGTTTCAATTAGAATATGACTGTTTTGGTGAGGTCAGGGAGGGATGTGGTTGGTTTTAAGATACTAATTATGGGTTTTTCTGCAAATTGGTAGACAAGTGGGATGTTGGTGAGAAAAGGCAACAACTTACCTCACAATCGTTAGATGTAGATCTAATGGTTAGAAATGACAGATGGCAGACACACCAGCATCACCAACTTAGTCTTGTGTAGGAGTACTAGCAAGATCCATGCATTGCACGGAACATCAAGATGCATTTTTCATAAAACACTTGTTGTGATTGACCCTTGCGGGAGTAATCCCATGCGTAAAAACTAATGATATCTCGAGAAATATGAGATAAGGTGAAGAGGAGTGGGGTGTGGTGGTGGTTGGTGGTCGGACTGAGCGGAGCCATGGGGATTGACGATGCCGGCAGCGGCCACCAGGCCAGTTTGTTCCAGAGGCTTCCTTTCTTAATTGCTCAACAATGAGGTCTGTTGGAGATAAGGATGAATGAGGGAAGGCCTTGTCTGCAAATGTGGAGAGGGGTGCGGGTATCTTTTAGTTTAATTTCCATCCGTCAGATATAGATCGGACGGTCTATATTGCAAGATGGCACACGTACCATCATCACCAACTCGGTTTTTTTATAAGAGAAGAAATATAAGTATGGAGATACAAACGTATTATCGATACTTGCTTCCATAAACTAGCATCTACATTGTATTCAACGCCTCGGCATGTGGGGCCTTAGCACAATGACTTCTCGACTGTGTAAAACAAAGATTTTCCCATCGCCGACAAGGAGGGGGTGATGGCGGCGCGCTTTTTGGCTTGCTCTAGTCCTAGTAGTCATACTAGGTGGTCTAAGCACGTGTAGATTTATTCTTTTTCACGTCTCGTGTTCGCCGTACTGCCATGACTATTGATGAATAGACGGTAAGTTATTCACGGGGAAACCCTTGTTGAGCGTGTTTGCGAGAGAGAGAGAGAGAGTGCGTGTGTGATATGTTAGAAACTGAGGCAATGATAACAGATTCTTTGTGTCTATGTGTGTGGAGGATAGAGAGAGACATGTACATGGGGCTTTGTGTTGTGTAACATGGAGACACATATACATAATTAGAGAGTGAGTGTGTGAGATACACATGCGGACATGAGGAGAGATGAGGATCTAGACAAATGGGTGTTTGTGCGTGTTTGTGCACGCGTTTGTGTGTGAGAGGGAGAGAGTGTATGTGGAGTAGAGAGACCACTGATGATGTAAACCTAGTATAAGGGAAGGGGAATGGTGTGACATGTGTAGTAGCGAGATAGCACGGGTGCGGGCGGGGGGAGCAGACTATTTGGAAGAGACATCGAGTGTGTGTGTGGGAGAGGGGTGTGAGAGCGAGAGAAAGAGAGAGCTAGCGACAGAGAGAGAGAGAGAGGAAGAGAGGGGGCGAGAGGGGTCTTTTGTGTCCATAAATGGCGTATAGATAGGGAGACAATGTTGATGTTGTACGAAATTGGCCTATGAATGGAGACGCAAGGGAAGCGAGTCATCGTGTGTGTGATAGGGACTTCATGAGAGATCTAGAATAGATGGTGTAGAGAACAATGTGCGAAATAGAGAACGATTATACATTAGGGAGCTATGCAAAGAGTCACGACATATATGTATACAGGGAAGGAGCTGGGGCGGGTCCGCATGTGGGAGAGTTAGAAAGAGGAGAGTGGTGCACAAGGAGACAAAGTGCGCTTGTTTGCAGTGGGGGTGGTGTGTGAGGTAAGTGCGCGAGAACCACATAACTAGGGAGATAGACGTTTGGGGGCGACGTTTTGTGTATATGGGAAATATACACTCCACATAGTGCGTGTGCTTGGGTAAGAGAGATAGCGGGAGACCTAGAGAGTGAGGGAAGAGATGTGTGCATGCCCGAGAGACAAAGTGATAGAGACCTATGTTGGGGTCCGGACTTTACAAGAGAGAGGGGTATTAATGTGCTCGTGTGTTGGTGTTTGGGGGAGAGAACGACTTCTCTATGTGTGTGTGTGTGTGGTGGGGGTGGGGGGGGGGGTTGACTTCAGATAAAGAGTGAGGTGTCTATATTTGAGGGACTTTAGCGTAATTGAGATATTGTGCACTCACGGTTGATTAATTTGTTTCACAGTTTGTACTATGAGATAATGATACTTTTGAACATGCGTGATATACCTTGATGTACCAGAATTACAAACCTAAGATTGGAATTTTGGAATTTGACTCCATCATTAGCTTTTGTAATTCATTTAAATGGAGGTACATTTTTTAAGCCGGGATTTCGTGATTTCAAATTCATATATCAAACCTAGAGATATACACATACGGGCATGTTCAAAGTTTATAATCATCCACTTTATTCATACACATACACATTTTTGCTTTTGCCATCATATTTAGGATAAACACATTTGGAATTTCATTTGAATTGGACCGTATGATGGTATTTTCTTGTAGTAGCTCAATGATCCATATTTGAATTGAATGGACAATCTAAGTTTCGAGTTGGAGACATTGATTTTCAAAACTTGCACATTTTTTTGCGTGCAAAACAAACAAATTGTCGGCCATGATATCATAGTCGGCCGTACGAGAGCAGAATACTTATAATTTTAGGCGCCAAAAGCTTTCAAACTTCCCGCTCACATCGAAATATCACGCGCCCGAAAGTTTAGCCCTCCGATATTCCTGTTTTACCCCTGCCACATGAAAGGAAAAGGGCTGCTTTGGTAACTCCATTGTTTTCCCGTCTTTGCCCCCAACATTCCTCCCCAGAGCCCCTCCCCTTCCCCTCCCCGACCCCCCAACCACGGCAAGCCGCCGAATCTAGTCCTCCGCCGCAACGGTGGACCTCACACCCCGCCGGATCTACCTTCCGCACCTTGGAACCCCCAACTGCCAACTCACCACTTCACCGGAGCCGCTTCAGCGACTGGCTTGTCCACCGCTCCAGATCTCCTTGACTGTCATCATGGTCCACCGCACCGGATCTGCTTAACCGGCACCCTCGTCCACTACAGCATAGGCCCTTCACTGACTCCCTCGTCCGCCCCTTCGCTGGCCCTTCATACAAGCCCTCGTCCGCCGCAACAGATCCGCCTCACCGAAAGCACTGTACAATGCGCCTGCCGAAGCCTTCATCCACTACACCAGACCCGCTCCACGGATGCCATATTCAACTCCACCGGCCCTGCTTTACCGACGCCACAGCCTCATCAGGTTATTTTGATTTTTACTCCTTTGGTTTTTCTCTTTATCGTGCAACTGTTCACTTACCACAGATGAGCTTTCTTGTATGTCGACAGGCGCCACAACCGTAGCACCGGAGCCGCTTCAGCGACGGCGACTGAGGGAGTCCTGGATTAGGGGGTATCCGGACTATATCCTTTGGCCGGACTGTTGGACTATGAAGATACAAGATTGAAGACTTCGTCCCGTGTCCGTATGGGACTCTCCTTGGCGTGGAAGGCAAGCTTGGCGATACGGCTATGTAGATCTCCTTCCTTGTAACCGACTCTGTGTAACCCTAGCCCCCTCCTGTGTCTATATAAACCGGAAGGTTTAGTCCGTAGGACCAAGAACAACAATCATACCATAGGCTAGCTTCTAGGGTTTAGCCTCTCCAATCTTGTGGTAGATCAACTCTTGTAATACTCATATCATCAAGATCAATCAAGCAGGAGTAGGGGTTTACCTCCATCGAGAGGGCACCAACCTGGGTAAAAACATCGTGTCCCTTGTCTCCTGTTACCATCCGCCTAGACGCACAGTTCGAGACCCCCTACCCGAGATCCGCCGGTTTTGACACCGACATTGGTGCTTTCATTGAGAGTTCCTCTGTGTCGTCGCCGTTAGGCTTGATGGCTCCTTCAATCATCAATAGCGATGCAGTCCAGGGTGAGACTTTTCTCCCCAGACAGATCTTTGTATTCGGCGGCTTCGCACTGCGGGCCAACTCGCTTGGCCATCTGGAGCAGATCGAGAGTTACGCCCCTGGCCATCACGTCAGGTTTGGAAGCTTAAACTACACGGCCGACATCCGCGGGGACTTGATCTTCGACAGATTCGAGCCCCTACCGAGTGCGCCGCACGGTCACAATGAGCATGATTTAGCTCTGCCGTCGGACAGTGTTCAGGAGATTGCACCGGCAACCGCTCCGACCCTGAATTCGGAGCCAATTGCGCCGTCCACGGACGGATGGCTAGACCCTGCCATGGAGGCCACATTCTCAGCGGTGATCTAGCCGAATACTAACCTTACCCTTCACGAGAGTCGTGACTCCAAACTGCCAGATTCTTCTCCGGCCACGGACTCCAAACCGCCTACGCCCGTGCCGATCGAATCCGACTGGGCGCCGATCATGGAGTTCACCTCCGCGGATATCTTTCAGCACTCGCCCTTCGGCGACATACTGAACTCATTAAGGTCTCTCTCCTTGTCAGGAGAGTCCTGGCTGGACTATGTCTGGCAGGATTGGGATGCGGATGACGAAGAAATTCGCCGCCCACCCACCACCCACTTAATAGCCACTGTCGATGATTTGACCGACATGCTCGACTTCGACTCCAAAGACATCGACGGTATGGACGACGATGCAGGAGACGAACAGGAACCACTGCCCACAGGGCACTGGACAACCACCTCATCATATGATGTATACATGGTGGACACGCCAAAAGAAAACGACGATGAGGAGCGGAGGGACGCTCCGAAGGATCGTTCCCTCGAGAAGCAATCAAGGCGGCGGCGTAAGCGCCACTCCAAATCCTGCCTCAGAAGAAACAGCGCTCATATAGACCCAGCGATAGAGTAGGGTGAGCCAGCGGACGACAAACATGGCATTGAACAACCGTCCGACCACGGCAACACGGAGAATGAAACCGAACAACCCGTCTCCGGTGAAGATAACAGTCCGGATGATACCACACCGGACAAACACCTCGAGCAACAGAATCTCCATCAAAAGCTTGTCGCCACTGCGCGGAGTCTGAAGCAGATGGAGTAAAGTACTCAACAACGCGGAAAAGTATGGCGGCATTCGCCATACAAAGAGCTACCCGAAGCAAAAGCTACTACCTGAATTTGATGATGAGGCCCTAGAGCACCCGCAACCAAAAAACAAAATAGCTAGCTGGTTGGATAGACGACCTCATGGCCATCATAGAGCGGCAAACGACGCCGCACACAAGCCAGTACACGATCCACGTGAGGACTCGCGTCAAAAGGATGGCCCAATTAGATCCATCTACGGGCCAAGAAAGCGCGCTCAAGCACGCAATGCAACACAACAAACATCCGAACACCACAGTACACCCAAATACAAGGGTGCCGCACACCCCCTATGTTTCACCGATGAGGTGCTGGACCATGAATTTCCAGAGGGATTCAAACCCGTAAACATAGAGGCGTATGACGGAATGACAGACCCTGGGGTCTGGATTGAGGACTACATCCTCCATATCCACATGGCTCGAGGAGACAATCTCCATGCCATCAAGTACTTACCCCTCAAGCTCAAAGGGCCAGCCCGGCACTGGCTTAAAAGCCTCCCCAAAAACACCATTGGAAGTTGGGAAGAGCTCGAGGACGCTTTTCAGGCAAATTTTCAAGGGACCTATGTCCGACCACCGGATGCAGACGATTTAAGTCATATAACTCAACAGCCCGGAGAGTCAGCCCGAAAGCTTTGGAACAAGTTTCTTACTAAAAAGAACCAAATAGTCGACTGTCCGGACGCCGAAGCCTTAGCAGCTTTCAAACACAACGTTCGAGACGAATGGCTCGCCAGACACCTCGGCCAAGAAAAGCCGAGAACAATGGCCGCATTAACAAGCCTCATGACCCGCTTTTGCGCGGGCGAGGACAGCTGGTTAGCCCGATGCAGTACCAGCGACCCTAGTACATCCGAAGCCAGGGACGAAAACGGGAAACCACGACGCAGCAAAAACAAGCGCCGGAATAAAGAAGACAACCCGAAGAGCACGGCGGTAAACGCCGGATTCAAAAGTTCTCGGCCGGGTCAGCAAAAGCTGCCCCCCAAAAGCAACAGGGACGAACTGTCCAGCCTAAACAAGATTCTGGACAAGATATGTCAAATCCACAGCACCCCCGATAAACCTGCAAATCATACCCATAGAGAATGTTGGGTCTTCAAGCAGTCCGGCAAACTCCACGCTGAACACAAGGGGCTGGATACACCAAGTGAAGACGAGGACGAGCCTCGCAAACAAAGCACTGGGGAACAGAAGAAATTCTCACCAGAAGTCAAAACAGTAAACGTGTTACACGTGACGAAGGGGAGAAACAAAGCGGCGCTCCTAGAGACACATGCCCTAGGGCCAGTTACCGCGGAGCCCTGCCACTGGTCGTCCCAACCGATCACCTTTGACCATCGGGATTACTCGGCCAGTATCCGACATGCAGGATGGGCTGCCTTGGTGTTAGACCCAATAATTGACGGATACCACTTTACACGAGTCCTGATGGACGGCAACAGTAGTTTAAACCTGATATATCAGGACATAGTCCGCAAAATGGGGATTGACCCAACAAAGCCATAGCAATACTACCTTTAAAGGAGTAACGCCAGGCCCAGAAGCCCATTGCACGGGCTCCCTGCTACTAGAGGTTATATTCGGCTTTCCCGATGACTTCCGAAGCGAAAAGTTAACCTTTCACATCGCTCCGTTCCAAAATGGCTATCAAGCACTACTCGGACGCGAAGCTTTCGTTCGCCAATGCAATACCGCATTACGCTTCTCTCACGCTTAAGATGCCCAGTCCACGTGGCATCATTACAGTAAATGGAAGTATTGAGCGCTCCTTGCACGCGGAAGACCGTGCGGCTGCCTTGGCAGCCGCACACTAGACGGCCTCACCAAATAGAGCATCCCACAGGTCGTTAAGACCACAGACATGGTTAGACGAGTCCGTTGTGGCTATATATAATTGATGCAGGTTTGATGGCTATACCCCTATAATAATACAAGGGGCTCAACGCATGTAAACAAGTGACAATTAGACTCAACTTCTCTCATCTTGATCTATATATGGTTTATTTAGTATAACCTACCTTTTTGCACGACTACTTTTCAACTTAGTTCGTCTCTTTTACAGATGACCATCGTGCTACACCCGTCCAGGATACGACACAACGGAGACACAGGCGCAGACGTGCAACAGGGACCCGTTCCAAGGATTCTTTTTAGATTAAGATCCTGCGTAAATCTTTTTTACTGTCTCTTGTTGATACACATCCCCCGGATTCTCAGTACAACTGAGAAGGATGCTGACGTATTTGCATGTGGCCACATCAGAATATTGCACGTACCTGGACATCAGGGGTTTATTACAAAGGGCACCGTTTAGCCCGGTTTATGTCACATTTCCAGAAAATGGCCGTTGTGCTCACCAGCCCCAGGATTACTGTTAGCTGATGAGGCACCAACTTGATACAGAAATTCCAAGTAAAAATACAAAATATGTAGTACAAGACTATTCTGGCCTGTGAGTACAACAATTGGGTTTCTAGTGGTCGATGGCGGAAGCGGTTTGTGAGTCGTCAGTGTCTATGGGACTCCATTTCCCACAGGAACAGCTGACCAGGTTAACTCCTATCTTCGCGAGGCTGCTATCACCGTTGCTTAGGTCCCGAGGCTGTCATCGCCACGCTCCGGCTGTCATCGCCACGCTCCTCTCCAAGCAAGCAATCTGGCCAAGACAATAGCCAGGGACAAGCCAGTGAGTACTTTGAATGTACTCGCAAACATTAAGAACACAGGTATAATATAATTGATAATCATCACATCATCAGTCATAAATAAAACATCTTTTATGCATGCAAGCAGGTTATTTTCATGCAACATGAATAAGCAGTAATAGAGTGGGAAATAAAATGCCGCAGTTAGGCGTCTGAGCGACACCACATAAAGGGCTTTAAAAGAAATGCCACAGTCGGGCATCTGAGCGACACCACATAAAGGGCTTTAAAAGAAATGCCACAGTCGGGCGTCTGAGCGACACCACATAAAGGGCTTTAAAAGAAATGCCACAGTCGGGCGTCTGAGCGACACCACATAAAGGGCTTTAAAAGAAATGCCACAGTCGGGCGTCTGAGCGACACCACATAATGGGCTTATAAGAGAAATGCCACAGTCGGGCGTCTGAGCGACACCACATAAAGGGCTTTTAAAGAAATGCCACAGTCGGGCATCTGAGCGACACCACATAAAGGGCTTATAAGAGAAATGCCACAGTCGGGCGTCTGAGCGACACCACATAAAGGGCTTTTAAAGAAATGCCACAGTCGGGTGTCTGGGCAACACCACATAAGGGCTTTATAAAATAAATAATCACAATGAATATCCAGGAGGTAGAACCGTCCCAGGGATACTCGATAATACAGATAATGCAACGGGTTAGTCCATCACAAAATAATAATCATGGTCCTCACAAGTAACTAGTCGGTATCCAAGTTTGGTTTAACAATATCTCCTCCGAAGACCGACACTAAGACCAACACTTGACCCATCCCAGACTGTAATCCTTAACCATGGACACGGCTATTCGAATAGGTTTTAATCTCTGCAGAGGGTGTACTCTTTACCCACGAGTAACGGATTCCTTTAGTCCATCGGGACTAATTCCGTCTACGGCCTTTTTGTTGAAAACAGGCCTAACTTGCACACACCTGCTTAACTCATCGGTGTCTGGAATCACCCACGACACTTGTTAAGCAAAACTCTAAGTGGGGAGGCTACAACCTCGCGTAGCATGGGATCAAATTTATATCGCACGCTCTAAGGGGTGGCCTCCCCTCTCGGTCCCAACCGGAAACACCCATGCCCCCGGACCAGGTGGCCTGCCTACTGGCTACAACCGGTATCTTCCACCATGGCCTCTCTGTATGGTGTGTGCTGGAAAGGGGTTGACGACTTACTGAACCGTACCCTACCTGCGGCAGGGACAAGTGGTAGTACAAAACAAGTACGGGGGTTACTGGAACAAGACTCGATCTACGGTCGACTCAGGAGGTTTATAAATTCCCTGCATGACATGCATAACAAATATATTTCAACCAACAAAATCACCACTCAACATACCTTACCATGCCATACCGGACATAACCGTCCCGACGGGGACCGGCGACAAGCTCACTCCTACCCAAGGCAGAGGCTTTCCCGGATTCCTTTCCGGCATGCATGCAAGGCACATGAGGGTGATTACCGTCACAAGTATATTCATTTCCAACAGCAAGGAAATCACTAATATGCCTTCATGCAAATGATCATATCACATGAAATAACAAGTTCTCTGATATAAGGTGGTGTTATAAACGTGTCAACTAACACACCAAAAATATTATTCCGGGGTTCAGAATGCTTGCCTTCATGGTGTGGAAAGGCAGGGTGCACTCCAAAACTTTTGAAACCTTTCTCCTCTCTCCAAAAATCCTATGCAAAATATTTTTGAATCAATATGTAGTTTAAAAAACAGTACCAAAAAGTTGTCTGAATTTTTTTGAAATAAATCTTAAAATAAACTAGACAAAATTTGAGGAAGGTAGGAAAAAGAATCAACTCATTTGGAGTTATAATTAAAAAGTTATAGCCAGTTAAAGATTTGGTCAAAATCTGTTTTGAATAAAATCAGAAAAAGAAAACGGTTCAAACGAGATTACGCTTTCGGGCAGAGAAAACGTACTACGGGTTTTACGCCTCCACTTATCCAGCATGGACCGCGCGCGAGTCACTGACAGTGGGCCCGCCTGGTCCACTGGTCAGGTTTGACTGGTCTATCCCTCCTTCCTCTTCCTCTGCCCGAACGGAGGCGAGGCAACAGCGATCGTCGCCGGCGAACGGCAGCTCTTCGCGGGTATCTGAATGCAGGGATGGATCCGCCACTCCTAGGCGGTCCTCCTGGTGGTGGTAGGGTCGTCGGGGGTGGAGGGAATCGCCGGTGCCCAGCTTTGCGGCGGCCGGTGGCTTCGGGAGTTTTGGGCGTTTGAACTACGGTGGCTCCCGGTCGGGTTTGAGTAGCTGGGCGGCTCCGCAAGTCAAAGTGAAGTCATTTGGTGGCGTTGGACGGACGGGAGGGGCTCTGGTTGCGGTGAATGGAGCTGGGACGCGGCGGCGGCCGAACCGGCCGGAGTTGGGGAAGACGGCTTTTCCCCGACGATTGTCGGTGTCAAAACCGGTGGATCTCGGGTAGGGGGTCCCGAACTGTGCGTCTAGGATCGATGGTAACAGGAGACGGGGGACACAATGTCTACCCAGGTTCGGGCCCTCTCTATGGAGGTAATACCCTACTTCCTGCTTGATTGATCTTGATGAATATGAGTGTTTACAAGAGTTGATCTACCATGAGATCGTAATGGCTAAACCCTAGAAGTCTAGACTATGAGTATATGGTAATGAATCTGTCCTATCCGGACTATGCTCTCCGGTTTATATAGACACCAGAGAGATCTAGGGTTACATGAGGTCGGTCACATAAGAGGGAATCTTCATAGTCGGTCGCCCAGCTTGCCTTCCACGCCAAGGAGAGTCCAATTCGGACACGGGTATAGTCTTCGTGTCTTCACAGCCCATCAATCCGGCCCGTGGATAACAGACCGGATGCCCGAGGACCCCTTAGTCCAGGACTCCCTCAGTAGCTCCTGAACCTGGCTTCAATGACGAGGAGTCCAGCGCGCAGATTGTCTTCGGCATTGCAAGGCGGGTTCCCCTTCTTCCGAACTCCAGGATAGTCTTCGGATGCGATGATTGTATCCGGACCTGTAACGCATTCCACACAAAACTGCAGAGAGAATATAATATTTGCACGAGTCTAATCTGTTGACAGTTTTCCATGATGGTGCGCCTGTCCGGTTATAATCTTGAACCATTTTTCATCTGCCACCCCACGTTGCGAGACGTGGTGGCTATTGGCACGTCTTGCGGAAGCAGAGATCGTGTACCCTCATTGCGAGATTCTCATCAATGCGGGCATGGGTAACCCAACTGTGCCATTTGCACAACCTTTAGGAATAGGCGAATCTTAAGGCGAGCGAGGAGGCATTTAATGTTTGCTGCCTTTATAAGAGGATAAGGATCCCCTCTTCCTCTTCTCACGCTTTCCCTTCATCTCCGCCTTCCCGATCTCGAGCTCCAGCGCCCAAGTCTTCATCTCCTTTCCACTCCTGCAACCATGTCCGGAACCGGCGGTCAGGGCAAATGGATGGTCTCCTCAGTCTCGGAGGAGGACATTACTGAGCTCCGGGCGGCCGGATATTTGGCAAAGGAGATCGTCCACCGCCTACCGGCCGTGGGACAGATCGTCCCCACTCCAGAGCCCACAGAGAGGGTGGTATTCCTCCCCCATTTCTTCTGCGGGCTAGGGTTTCCACTCCACCCCTTTGTCCGCGGGTTAATGTATTATTACAGGGTAGATTTCCATGATCTGCCCCAAATTCCTTCCACAACATCTCGGCGTTTATAGTCGTGTGCGAGGCCTTCCTCCGTATCCAACCCCATTTTGGGATGTGGCTCAAAGTCTTCAACGTGAAGCCGAAGGTGGTGGATGGCCAGCACGCGGAGTGCGGAGGGGTAATGGTGAGAAAATTGTCCAACGTCTCCTGGCCCAAAGGCACCTTCGTGGATACGGTTAAGGAGTGGCAGAAGCAGTGGTTTTACATCACAGAACCACACGGAACCACCTGAGCCGCAGCTGCCGAATTCTGCTCCGACGCTCCTATGCGACTCACTTCCTGGGTCGAGAAGAGTCCAGACTGGTGTTCTCCTGACGAGCTGATAGGGCTGCAGACGCGCGTTCAGAGCATGGTCACCAAGTGCGTCAAGCTCGTTGATGTGATCCAGGTGATGTTACTTCGCCGAATCCTTCCATGCCAGCGCCGAAGCCGCCCGTTGTGGGAGTTCAATCCGAAGAAGCGCCGGACCCTGGCGAGGCTCTTCGAGACTACACACGAAGGCACATGGAAATTGCTCTTCAAGGGCAATGAAAAACCACCACCCACGGATTCAGACCATGGTCACGATTGTACACACCCCGCCAACAAGGTATGTTATTTCGAATGAGTCCTCAACCCAATTGTTTCAAGGATGATGTTTGAGCTTTTTATTACTGCTCTTTTCAGGGCTGGACGGAGAGAGCGAAGAGGATCCAGTGTTCGACTCCGCTGCCTGAAGAACCAGTCATTCCGCGTTTGGCGGAGATACTAGTGCCGGCGGCATATAAGGTGCCGGAGAAGAAGGCCAAGAAGAAGGCAAAGGGGGCCAACGGGGCCTCCGCCGTAAGGGTACTTTGGAAGCGGCGTCTGAAGACGACGAAACTCATTCCTCTGTCCCTGAGGATAATGATGGGGAAGAGGAGGAGGAGGAAGAAAACAATCCTCCCCCTGAGGAGAGGAAGAAGAAGAAGAAGGCGGCTCCGGCGCATCTGGAGGCGGAGGCGCCCAAAAAGGAAAAGGGCGTTTCGGCAGCCAACACCGCGTGGGACGTTGACAGTAGTCCGGAACGACGCCCCCGCCAAAATCCCCAGGCCGCATCGTAAGTGACATGGCTTATTTATGCGCTCATCCATCCCTTTCTTTCCATTATCTTGATGTAGTTAGCTATACTATTGTCGTCCGGCCCGCGACCTGATCCAGCGATCCTCATCTGGGAGTTCGTTGGCTCCGTCAAAGATGGCGAGCCAGTCGCCACCGCCTGCTTACTCCCCTGGGGTAGGGGACGACGCCGAGGCGCTATCCCGGAGGGTCGATCCATGCCAGGGAGGAACCTAGGACGTTGTCCGGGAGGCGCCACGAGGCGAAGCCTCCACTGCCGGACACATGGAGGAGACAATCCCCATGGAGGCTGGCGAAGAGGGCCGCATCCAGCTTGGCCCTCAGCCAGATGTGATTCCAGAGACCCATACAGCTCCGGAGTCGGGCGGGCAGCCCTCTTTGAAGGAGGGGGGGTGCCCCATTTCCACCGGTGGTCCCTGTCCATCCAGGGGCGCCGGATAACCTGATGGAGGTGCTACAAGGCGCCTCCATTATGGACGAGCACCGTGCTCTTATGAGCACGGTGATCGAGAAGGTTCAGTCTACCAAGAGTGGACCGAACGAAGCTTGCAGCAACCTGTTGACAGGTTTCGAGGTAAATAACAGAGAAAAAACCCCATATAGTCAGTAGCCCCTGAGACACTGTCCAGTGCTTGGCAAGAGTAACCGGACAGGGGATCAATCCTCTAATGTAGGAGACTAACGTGATATGTGTGCATGAGTAGGCGTCGTTGTTGGCTACAACCTCACATGCTGCCGAAGTCTCTGAACTGAAGCAGAGGCTGGAGCGGACCGAGAACGAGCTCGGCGAGGTTAGAGTGCGGCTGCAGGAGAAGCAAGGTTAGTAACGTCTTGCTGTGTGTTTGGAGAGCGCAGACGCAGTATGTTAACTGTAATGTAGAAATGTATGCAGGAGATGCGACCGAGGTCGAGGCCCTGAGGAAGGCCTTGGGCGAGGCCGAGGAAAAGTATGTCCAGCAGCAAGGCGCTCGTAAGAAGCTTAAGGCCCGTGTCAAGGAAATCCAGCAGGATCTCCAAGATGCAGTGAAAAAAATGTGAGACCTTGGAGAATGATGCGTCGGCTCAGAAGGCCGAACTCACCAAGGCTCGT
Source organism: Triticum urartu (assembly GCF_003073215.2). Classification (NCBI taxonomy): domain Eukaryota; kingdom Viridiplantae; phylum Streptophyta; class Magnoliopsida; order Poales; family Poaceae; genus Triticum; species Triticum urartu. The sequence goes on from NC_053023.1 coordinate 668,699,646, forward strand.
CAGGGCGGGGAAACCGCGCGGAATGAGGCCCAGGCCGTCATCCAAGAGATCCAGGAGGCCAGGAAGATCATGGCGGGTAAGGCTTTTAAGATGGAAATCAAGTATGCGGAGAGGCAGTACCTTTTACTAACCTGGGTTCAGAGTTCCCCAGGAGCTTTTGCGGATCTACCATGCAGCGTATCAGACGCTACAGCGTTCTACCGAGCCGAAGGAGGAGGTTCTATGGAGAAGCTATTCTGGTCGCAGTATGCGACGCCAGAGCATCCTGTGTCCTTCACCGATCAGCTGAAGCAGCTGGTGGAGCTGCACAGGGTGGCCGAACTAGCCATGAAGGATTTGACAATCTGGCTATGGCCAGCCGAAGCTATACCCGGCAGCTACTTTAGACTCGTGAGGCAGCTGGTGAAGGCCTGTTCGTGGCTGGAGGTCGACAAGCGCTCTGCATGTATTGAAGGTGCCCGTATGGCCTTCACTCGCTGGAAGATGTGGTGGGCGAAGATGAACGCTGTTGAAGTGGCCAGCAGGCCGCCAGAGGGCAAGGAGCACCGCACACCCGAGAAATATTTTGCGGATGTCTTAGAAGGGTCTCGACTTGTGGCAGCTCAGTGTTCGAAGGACGTTATTTTAGAATGAATATATTCGTGTTGTCCTTTGCCTTGTATTATAAAGAAAAATCTTGTTCTGTAATGTAATTTCATTATGCTTTAAATTGTTTCCTCCTGTCTGGCTGTGTTATATACAATATGAAGGTTGGCCAGTCCTCGGCTTCTGCCCTCACGTAAGTAGTACGGAGGTGTTCGGGATGGGATCTAAACAATCTTGATCCAATTACATGGTCCTTGAAGGAGTTGTTTAGCGCAACGAACAAGGCAATCAGACTATACGGCTTAAACGCCCTCACTTAGCCATAAGAGTTTCATAATTAAGCAAGTGTGTAGCCCCTGGCTGAAGCCAGGGTGCTGTCCGCATCCGATCGAGAAGTGTCGATCCTTCGTGTGACGCGGAAAAAATCTCCAACGATTTTGTAACCCTCGAACAGCTGACCGGCTCTCGACATATCATGACAGTCACTTTTCGGCTTTACTGAGGTGCTCATCCGGTCAAGGCCAGGGCGCAATCACAGTAGTTCTCCCTTTACTACCCTAGCCGGTGGAACGGAACATAGGGTAGCAAGCACAGGAGCCGGGTAACCCAACTATTGACCAAAGACATGATTCGGAGCCAATGCATATAATGCTAAATTCGGGGTGCCGAACTGTTATAAAACAAGTGTTCGGACTTTGTTGCCGTGTTATGGGGCGATAAGCAGCCCCTGGCGAATATGAAACGTACAAAAGAGTAAGGATGTAGCTGATAAGCAGGTCGAAATAAAATGAAGTAAGGAGCAAAAACCACAGAAACTGGGCCGCAAATAATTTTTATTATAACTGAGTGGATATGTCAAGGCGTATCTTATACAAATAGTGCGAAAGGCACCCGGACTATTTAACATGCCGGGGTCAAGAAAGAGCAGCGTGTGGGTCCTGGGAAATAAATAAAAATACCATCGAGAAGAACGTATGGAGGCTACCCTGCGCACCTATGTTGCATGCCCCCTTTGTATGCCGATCCTTCGAAAGGGCTGGTGATCAGGCTCGCGGAAAAAGGAACCTGAAACAGAAAGGAAAAAGTGTGTCTGGGGTTGGTCTAGCCGAATTGTAGATCCCGGGTTAGCTCGTGCCTCCGTCGATGTCTATGGAATTTCGAGTGCGTAATTATGTATGCGTGGTACGAGTGCCACTACTTCATCAGGACTGGGATGGAGGCCAAATTGCTAGTCGAGCTCTTGACGAGCCTTGCTGTCCTGCGGCAGTGTAGTTCGGAACTTCTTGAAGGTGTCCGGGGGCTCGGCAGCCGCACTATGGTGCTGCTTGAGAAGGCCGCTATGTACCTCTGCTGCTAGGGCGGCGTGTGATCCTCTGTTCGGAGAGAGCATTCCGTGTTGCCATTAACTGTTATGACGCCGCATGGGCCGGGCATCTTGAGCTTGAGATAAGCGTAGTGCGGCACTGCGTTGAATCTCGCAAATGCTGTTCGTCCGAGCAGTGCATGGTAGCCGCTGCGGAATGGGACGATGTCGAAGATTAACTCCTTGCTTCTGAAATTTTCCGGAGATCCAAAGACCACTTACAGCGTGATTGAGCACGTACAGCGGGCCTCGACGCCTAGTATGACTCCTTTGAAGGTAGTCTTTGTTGGTTTGATTCGTGAGGGGTCAATGCCCATCTTCCGCACCGTGTCTTGATAGAGCAGGTTGAGGCTGCTACCACCGTCCATCAGGACTCGTGTTAGGTGAAACCCATCAATAATTGGGTCCAGGACTAGTGCGGCTGAACCACCGTGGCGGATGCTGGTTGGGTGGTCTTGTCGATGGAAGGTTATCGGGAATGACGACCATGGATTGAACTTTGGGGCGACTGGCTCTACCGCGTAGACGTCCCTGAGTGCTTGCTTGTGCTCCCTTTTGGGGATGCGTGTGGCGTATATCATGTTCACCGTTTTGACTCAAGGGGGAAATTTCTTCTGCCCTCCAGTGTTTGGCTGCCGGGGCTCTTCGTCCTCATCCTCACTTTGTGATCCCTTTTCTTTATTTTCGGCATTTAACTTTCCAGCCTCCTTGAAAACCCAACAATACATGTTGGTATGATTGGCTTGCTTATCCGGGTGCCGTGTATTTGGCACGGACGGTCGAGTACGCGGTCGAGGCTGGAAGGTCCTTCATTGTTTCTTTTGTAGGGCTTCTTCCGTTGGCCGGACTTGGAGCCACTAAATCCGGCATTGACTGTGGTGTCATCGGTGTTGTTGTCATTGCTTCGGCGTTTGTGCCTATTGCGCCGGAGCTTGCCAGTGCTATTCTTGGCCTCAGAGGGGCCTGTCTCGCTGGCTGTGTTGTTACTACGAGCCAGCCAACTATCCTCTCCCGCGCAAAAGCGGGTCATGAGTGCCGTGAGGGCTGCCATGGACTTTGGCTTTTCTTGGCCGAGGTGGCGTGCTAGCCATTCGTCACGGATGCTGTGTTTGAAGGCTACTAAGGCCTCGGTGTCCGGACAGTCAACGATCTAGTTCTTTTTGGTTAGGAACCTAGTCCAGAATTTTCTGGCTGATTCTCTAGGTTGTTGAACTATGTGGCTTAAGTCATCGGCATCAGGTGGCCGGACATAAGTTCCTTGGAAGTTGTCCAGGAAAGCTTCTTCCAAGTCCTCCCAGCTATCGATAGAATTTTCTAGCAAGCTGTTAAGCCAGTGCCGAGCTGTCCCTTTGAGCTTGAGTGGGAGGTCTTTAATGGCGTGGAGATCATCTGCTCGAGCCATGTGGATGTGGAGGATGAAATCCTCGATCCATACTGTGGGATCGGTTGTGCCGTCGTATGATTCGATATTGACGGGCTTGAATCCCTCGGGGAATTCGTTATCCAGTACCTCGTCTGTGAAGCAGAGGGGGTTGTGGCACCTTTGTATCGGGCCGTGTCGCGGTGTAGCTCTGATGGAGTCTGTCTGCGGCATTCAGACCTGCGTGGTTAGGTTTTTCGTGTCCAAATAGGTAGCCGTCTTCGTGCCTCGAGGAACGTGCTCGCGATCCATAGATCGATCTTGTATGTCCTGCTCTACTGTCCAGGGTCTGCTGGAGGTCATACGTGTGACCCCGAACTCTTCCGTCTTTATTTTTGCGGGGCGGTTGGGCAGGCTGCTATTCGGCCTGAGTGGCTGCTTTATCCCGACCGCGTGGCAGCCGGTCGACTGCCCTGTCTCGACCAGGCGGTGGTCGCTCCGCGTTACGCGGGGGAGATGAGTGCTCTGGTGCCTCCTCATCGAATTGAGGTAGTAGTTTGCGTTTCAGGTAGCTCTTGGCTGGGCGCTTGAGGCCGTATTCTTCCGCTGTCAGGACATCAGTCCATCTGTCGACGAGCAGATCTTGTTCAGCTTGAAGCTGCTGCTGTTTCTCTTTCAGGCTCCTTGCAGTGGCTATGAGTTGAAGCTTAAAGCGCTCCTGTTCTAGAGGGTCTCAGGCACGATGAAATCTTTGTTGCCGAGGCTTGTTTCCTCTTCGGAAGGTGGATGGTAACAATCGTCCCCCCGAGTCATTTTCTATGGCCTGCTCGTCAGGGTTGTCTTGCCTGTCGTCATGTTCCTCCTGTTCGGATGCAGCACCGACAGGGTCTTCATTGTTTTCGGCATCGCCCGAAGTGCTGTTTTCTCTGGTACCAGTATTGTTGTCTTTTGAGCGGCGAGGCTTAGAATGGCGTTTGGGGCATCGGCACTTGGACTGCGTCTCAGAAGGTTTACTCTTATGTGGCTCTTCTTTGTCGTCGCCAGATCCCTTGGGTGTATCAACCATGTACACGTCGTACGAAGAGGTGGTCGTCCAACGTCCAGTGAATGGCGGGTCTTGTCCTTGCTCATTGTCGGCATCATCGTCCATACCGATGATGTCTTCGGAGCCATAGTCAAGCACGTCGGTTAAGTCGTCGACGGTGGCTATGAAGTGGGCGGCGGGTGGGAAGCAAAATTCCTCGTCGTCCGCCTCTAGCTCGAACCGAACATAGTTCGGCTGTGAGTCTTCCTCCAAGGACAAGTTCTTCAAAGAATTTAGTACGTCACCCAAAGGCGAATGCTGGAAGATGTCAGCGGCGCTAAATTCGAAAATCGATAACCGATCCAGCTCGGTATCCGCCGGTGCACTTGAACCAGAACGTGTTGCCGGAGACGAGTCTGAAGTTCCCACTACAAAAAATACACTTCCGTGATGATACGTGTTTGTCACAGTAGGTCGCTTTTTTTTTCATGCATGTACATCCATGAAAAATTTATGACAGAATCAAGACAGTCATACCTGTGCTGTCGTAGAAGTGTCCATGACATTACCAAAATTATCATCACGGAAGTGTCCACTTCCATGACGATAAATCGCACGTCATAGAAGTGCTTTCGTCAAGGGTGACCGACACGTGGCATCCACCGTAACGGAACACCGTTAAGCTATCGGGTCGGGTTTTGGATCCGATAACCCGTTAACAGCCCCGACCAATGGGAAATTTCCATGTGTAAAATTCTTATTGGCCAGACGAAACACGTGTCAGCTCGTCAGTGGGTCAGATAGGCGCCTATGATACGTCGACACATGGCATGGCCCAATAGAGGCCCATTCCTGTGAAAAGGCCGGCCCGTTTGACTTGGTCAAAAGCTGGCGGGCCGGCCCATGGAAAGCCTGTTAACGGCCTGTTCGAATATAGCCCATTTATAGCCCGCTAACCCAAGGCTCGTTATGCCCTATCCGAATTAGGCCCAGTAGCGTCATCTGGGCCATCCAATATGATTCCAGCCCGTTTTCACTTCTGGCCCATGTATGGCCCATGACGTCTTTCGGCCCATATGAGGCCCTATGTAACTCTTGGCCTACTAACGGCCCGTGGTGAAACTGGCCCATAATGAACAGTGTATCACTTTACACCCATTAACGACCCGTGGTGAAACTGGCCCGTAATGAACAGTGTATCACTTTATACCCATTAACGACCTGTTATTCCGTTGGGCCGTTTTTAGCCCATGTTATCTTTCGGCCTTCTCAGAGCCCATTTATTCTTGGGCTCATTTCCAGCATTCATTTACTTACGGCCCGTTACTGTCATTTTGTGCTTGTGGGCCAAATTCAGCCCGTGGTTACAGTCGGCCCGTTTGTGGTCCGTTAATACGTTGGGCCGATTTCTTAGCGTCATCAAATACGGCCTATTAACGGTGGCCCGTTATGGTCGGCCCATGAACGGATGATTCCAACTCTAGCCCGTTTACGGCCATAATGCGGTCTGTTTGGCCCATGTTTGGCCACTCGATTATACAGCCCGTATAAGGCCCATTGATGATACGGCCCGCAGAAGGCCCATTGTTTCTACGGCCCGTAGAAGGCCCACTGTTTCTATGGCCAGTAGGAGGCCCAGTGTCACTACAGTAAATATTAGCCCATGGTTATTGTGGCCTAGTTTTAAAAAATAGGTTATTGTAGCCACTAGCTAACCGCGGAAAAAGAACTGCAATGACTACAAGCAAACAAATAAAGAAGACAACAAGGAAATAAATAAGCAAGCAACTAACGCTAGGCTATCACGGCTATTACACATATTACATCCACTGGGCATCAAAGTTCGCCACCAGTGCAAATATAGGGAACAAAGCAGCATATCATATACACTGGTTGTCAAAGTTGGCGACCAATGCAAATAAACGCCGTAGCAAAACAAATCCAGAACTGAAACCACTTCAGAAGATCTCAAGAAACAATATCCTGGGTACCCATAATGCTGGCAAGATGCTTAGCAAGCTTATTAACTTTCTCTTGTTTGGCGCATAAATCCTCCAGCGCTTGCTGTTGCACCAGAAAATATGCATCTGAATTCGGCAGGGACTTCCTCAGTCCTTCAGCTTCCTGTCGCAGCACATCTGATCGATGTCTTTCAACTTGAAGTTGAGACTCAAGAAGACGAACTGATTCAGGCAGCGAGTTCGAAGAGCGTGTGCCAGCAGTAGTGGCCAATAACTCGAACACTACATCAAGATAGGACTTTTGGGTTCCCTCACTATCGTCAAGATAGTTTTTATCAGTTTTCTTGGAGACCAATAGGGATGTCTCACTATCTTGAACCTTATCTGCATTACTTCCTTTACTATTGGATAACGCGGTACTGTTCTCCAATATTTTGTCCGCATTTTAAAGAGAAACAAGCAGACACATCACATGTTTACCATGTTGTATATGAATCTCATTTTGGTAAATGAGTTCATTAGTAAAGTGAACAGGATAACAACATGAAACAAACATATATCTATGTACCATGGTCACTTTATGGTCTATATCATTCTAGTTTTTGTTGCCAAATCAAGATAGAGACACAATTCAAATAATATTTGTTCAAGACAAAGTAGAATAGACAGAATATAAGTGTGGGTAACTATAGAGCAATAACAACACTTGTAATGTGCATGACATGAGAACATAACTGTTTATTCAATTGAAACTGAAATCAACATAGAGCAGGTTACAACAGCAAACCAGTTAAAGAAACAGGTTTAAAACATACCTGTTGCGCCATTGGAGTTTCAATTCCATCCTTCAAATTTGAAAATAGTTGGTATGAGTAAATACAGTCATGCAAGAGCAAAGGAGTATGAACCATAGCTACAGAACCTGACCTGAGAACAAATCTTCTTCTCCTTTAAGCGCTGAGTTGGGATTCGGAGTGGTGGTCCTCGTGCTTTGGGCACTGAAGTTCCCTTACTAACTGCTCGTGTTTGGGTGCTCTGTGGTGGAGACGGTATTGTGTCAACTGGAACTGGGTTACTATCTGCCAAGGTTGGGGTTAGAAGGGGTGTAGCTAGTTCTCTGTCCAACTAGGTAGGGGTACAATCTGCGAGATTCTAGGTTATGTGCGCTGGATCTGGTCCTTGGGCAAGTACAACCGTGGTTCTATCTGCATCAACTGGTTGCACTATCTTTTCTGAAGACCGTGTTGTTACTCCCTTAGATACTGCCATCACGCTCTCCAATTCAAATGGCTGATAAACAAGAAAAGTAATTGAAAGTATAGACATTGTATGATAGACAGGTGCAATGGATAGTGGGGAATAAAAGAGGGCATGAAATAATTCCTATTTATGTTGTCTAACCAAACAGGATAGCATGACACAATTTCACATATATGATGGCTAACTAAACAGGATAGCATGACACAATTTCACATTATGATGGCTAACTAAAAAAGATGGAAAGACATAGTTCAAAATATGAGACTATGTAAACAGGATGACATGACATAACTATATAATGTGTTTAATAAATAGGTTGGCATGCCATAATTCACATACATTCACGGATAGAATGCCATAATTCAAAATATGATGACTGTAAACACTAAACAGGATGAGATGATATAACTATATGATGTCTTTATTAAATGGTTTGCCATGCCATAATTCAGATAGATGATGTGTATGTACTATGTAAACATGATGGCATGATATAATTCAAATATATGATTTATATAGTAAGCAAGTAAGCAGATGGCAATCCATATATGATGTAAAAACTAAGCAATGCAAGACAACATGCATGACATGGGTAATATAACCCTGCCAAGTTTGAGCATAGACCTCAGGGGGGAAAATAGGACTGGTCATCAGTCTCTGAATCCTCCTCTGAGGAGCTCTCTGTAACCAGCAAGATGTCTGCTTCAGCAGGTAGCATTGTCTGCTCTGAATACCTTGTTTTCACTCCAGATACTTCCATCACCGCTTCAAATGGCTAATGCACACGAAGAGTAGTTGAATATACAAACGTTGTCGACAAATGGAACACGTAATACAAAAAAATGATAGCATGATATAATTCACATACATGATGATTGGCTAAACAGCATGTCATTGCATAATTCACATATATAATGCCTTTGCAACAAGATAGCATTGTATAATTCACATATATAATGTCTTGCAACAAGATGGCAATGCATAATTCACATATATGGTAATTAGACACTAAACAGGTGGCATTCACACAAAGCATGTCTAAACTAATCAAATGACATAGCAATGCGAGACACCATACGCACGATATGAGCAACATAACCCTGCCAAGTTAGAGCATACACCTGGGGGGGGGGGGGAATAGGACTGGTCATCTGTCTCTGAATCCTGCTCTGAGGAGCTATCCATAACCAGCGAGATATGCGCTTCGTCAGATAGCATAGTCGGCTCTGAAGACCTTGTTTTCACTCCAGAATTTGCCATCACCGTGTCAAATGGCTGATGCACATGAAGAGCAGTTGAATGTAATAACATTTTTGACAAATGTAATATGTAACCAAAAAAAGGATGGCCTGATATAATTTACATATAAGATGACTGGCTAAGCAGGATGACATTGCAAAATTCACATATATGATGCCTGGCTAAACAAGATGGCGTTGCATAATTCACATAAACGATGAATAAACTAAACAGATGGCATTCGCACAAAGGATGTCTAAACTAAGCAGATGACATATTTGATGTATAAAGTAAGCAATACAAGACACCATATGCATGATATAACCAACATCAGCATGCCAAGTTAGAGCGAAGACCTCAGGGGGTAAATAGGAGTTGTCTTCTCCTTCTGAATCCCCCTCAGAACAGATATCTTCCTCTCGATTACAACCCGAAATGCGTGGAGGGGGGCTGCCTTTGCGCCTACCATGGAGCGACGTCTGCATGAAATTTTATTGCCACACAAGGCTCGTCTCTTTTGCTCTACATGTTCAGTACCATTGTTTACAATAACTGTCATGCATAGGACTAAAACATAGTGAGATTATGTAAGGAGTGCATGCAGAAATCCAGAGTGATGGTAGCAACCTGTGGATAGACCCAAAACCAATAATAGCAGGCAAATAATGGCTTCAGTTAAAAAATACAGATAATGGCTTCTTTACTGTTTGTTTCCCACCCAACATGAAACTCATAGTAGACACCGGAGATTAACCAGATGGTAGATAGATACTATTGATAGAGGCCCCGATATGTACCCCACAACCATTTAAAATATCAAGTTTGACCATTAGTTTGGAGCTGACTCAGAGTCTAATCAATGAATAGGACAATAAAGTCGCATGTAATATTAAGCGATGCATAACGTAAGCAGACACGAAAGAGTGAGACCTCTCTTGCGGACCCGTGTAGTCCTCGAGGTCATCTGCTCGGTTGATGATGGTAGTGCAGTTTTCATGGCTGCCAGCGGCGAGGAAGAAGATCTGAGGCGGCGAAAGACAGTTTGGAGGCCGGATCCCTGCTGTGCTGGACCCTTCTGTCGTTGGAGCAGCTGAGCTGGGGTGGACGACGGCGCAACAGGAGCGGGACAAACCACACAAGGTTTTCTTTGACAACTATCTGTAAGAGAAGCAATTCTGTAAGGGCTCGTTTGAATTGGAGGATTCCAACAATGCAGGGATAGGAAATAGATAGGAATAGGATAGGAATGCACGTGCAAAACAGAGAATTTAAAAACACACGATTTCTGCCAATCTGGGTGTTTGATTCACAACAATTGGAGGATCACAGGATGCAAAGAAGCATGGTGACATTAAGTTAAACCACAAGAAAATGTACGGCTATAATGCTATTATGCTACTATCTCTTAGTCTTGTGCTTCATGAATAGGAATTTGAAAAGGAGGACAAGGGAAAATTAAAATTCCTACATTTTTACTTTCAAGGAGACACTAAAGGAACAAATCCGTGTGCTCAGTGGACAATATATATAACATGTAGAGTAAAAAGAGATGCAACAAGTGTAGAACCTCTTTGGCGAAGCCATGTCGATCTCAGCATGATTGGGATGCCCCGACTGACTTGGCTCTCGGAGGAGGGGAAGAAGATCTTAGGCGTCTGGAGATGGAGCCCGAGGTATTGCTTCGCTGTGATGGAGGGTTTCGTCGTTGGAGCAGCTCCGGTGAGTTGTACGACGCTGAGGCTGAAGCAAGACAAGAGAGACAACGAACAACGTTAACCCGAGTGGAATTCTAATAGCATCTCCAATACATGACGTAAAATACATAACCACAGAGTGCTGGATGTAAAATACATCAGCCGCTCATCTCTGAACTTAACTGTCGAAACTGAATTTAACTGTCGAAACTGAACTTAACTGTCGAAACTGAACTTAACCGTCGAAACTGAATTTTGCCGTCGAAACTGAATTTTGCTGTCGAAACGGAACGCACTAGCAAGGTGAGGCTACACGTCGGTCGACTGACTTTTTCATCTCTGGCCAGTCGATTTTGCAGCCGTTGGATACGAAATCAAGGGCCTGCGGTTCATCTTCAACCTCCACCCCCCTAAGCCGGCCAAACAGCAGCCCCGCGCCGCCCGCGGCCGGCGGTGCGCCGCCCCGCCCGCCTCGAAAACACTCGCCACCGCCGGTCCGCCGCCGCCCCGGCCATCCCTCTAGGCCCCCCCGTGCCGAGCTTTTTCTCCGGCGATCCCCACGCCACCGTCCCGCCAACGCCCCGCCACCGCCGGCGACCACCGCCCCCATCCTGAACCCTAAGATAGATAGTGGGGTACCTCTCCGGCGAGCCCCCCTCCCTGCTGTGGCTGGTTCTTCCTTCACCCCGGCGAGCCCCCCCCCACCCCCTAAAAATCGACTGACCCAAAAGTCGATTTAGTCGACTGAAGTGTAGCTAAATCGGAGCAGCATAGCAAGCAAGAGCAAGAGCGAGAGCAGCAACGCGAGTAAGAGCAATAGCAAGAGCAGAGCAGTAGCGCGAGCGAGAGCTAAAGTAGCAGCAGGTCCTACTGATGTGGACGTCGCCGCCGAGGGAGCGACGCCATGGAGGAAGTGGCCGGCGACGCCACCGTGGATGGAGCCGCGCCGTGTCGGCTCGGGACCGAGCGCCGGCAGCACCGTGAGATCGAATCAAGAAGAAAATGCGGCGATTAGTGTACAACCTCTTTGGTGGCGCCGATTAGGCCGCAGCTTCTTCCGAGGAAACAGTGATGATGATGCTCTTCCGTTGGTGCAGGTGAAGACGGCGGTGTGGGAATGGAGGTGGCGCGAAAGACAAGGGGAACGTCGGGGCAGCTCCTTGGAGGTGGAGGACAGGGTGGCTGAACTGGCGGGACGATGAGATCGACGATGGATCCTCATCCGGTACGGTGGATGAGGGACGTCGAGGTGTTGCTGTGGACGACGTCGTCGGGGAAGAGGCTCCGGCTGGGTGGCGGACGGAGTAGGGTGTGGGGTTTTGTCCCGGGTTTTCGCGGCCTCAGTGTACGAATGGGTTGGCGGATGGGATGGCAGTGGGGAACCATGGCTTAGAGACGCGCTTGTCCGAAATGTGGGGTAAGTTATGAAAGTACCCCCACCGATTTGAGGCGGTTCTTTCGGTTCAGGGGTACCACGGGCATTTTGCGTGTTGAGATTTCACAGGAGGTGGGACTTTTCGCGCACGTTGTAATTTCGGAATAGCAAGGCGCGGGTTGAGATGGAGGGAGTTGTCGGAGCACAACGAGACAAAGATATATCTTAAATTTTTCGGGCTAACAAGGCGCGGGTTGAAATTTCCGGACAAGCCTAACATGTACTGTCCCAAATCAATGCGCCCTACAAATGTCATTCAAAACTTTGAATTCATGTTATGTTAAATTAAAATATTTCGCTACGTGTATAATGCATGCAACCTACTACTCAAATGAACGTTTTAGTGCATTCCAAATGTATATACTACCGCTTCAATATGAACTAAATTTGAATTCGTTTCTCTATTTGAATAAGATCTACAGTAATGATTGTTGCGAAGTCAAAGCATTTGAATTCGTTTATCTGTTTTAATAAGATCTACAATCATCATTATTGTCAAGTTAAACCATCGTTTGTGTATTATCTTCATAGCACACCACATGATTAGTCTCGAGTTACATATGAACTATGTGTACTCCTATATGAACTCCAACTAGTTTTTTTGAATCCACTTTTTTTGATTTCAAATCACATTATATTTCTAGCTCTAGCTAGATCTTCATAATCTAAACCATGTCTCATATGTATAATGTGTTTATCACATTATATATGGTGCCCCGCCCCCTACGCCTACAAGTATTTAGATGTGAGTTGCAAACACCACACATCACCACAAATTCAAATAAAATGTGAGAATGTTCGATATTTAGTTGTAATCTTCGAACGCCACACATTATCACAAATTCAAATAAAATGTGAGATTGTTTGATTTATAGTATGGTTTAGATTGTTCAGCATTTAGCTGTGAGTTGCAAACGCCATGCATTATCACATTATGGTATAACATGTGCACATCACGTGTATCACCGCTATATTCATGCATGCAATGTTTAAAACACTATGATCTCCTATTCAAATAGATGAATCCGCTTTCATATCAAATTATGATCTTTGTTAGTATCTTACACCCACACAACCCTCTAACCTTTGTAGCAACCACTAACTTTCTCTTGTGCATGCACATGCCCTCCTCGCCCTCCCCCTCCCTCGGCATTCTATCCACCTGGCACATTCATTTTTTTTTCTTTAGGTCGTTCTCCCAGAGTCTCCACAACTCCTTTCTGACACAAACCGATCGATAAACCTCTCAAGCGGTGCCTGCCTACAACATACAAACACACCTTCAATCTCCTCCTTTATGTGTCCTTGCCTCGTGTCTCTCATACGGTCAGACGCACGTGTAAGCTCTCGCCCCTCTTTTCATCGCTATCACAACCGCACACTCCTCCCCCTACCTAGCTAGTAGTTGGGCCTCTCGCACCACCTCCTAGCTCCATTCTCTCTGTGTATCCATCTCACTGGGCCTTATTTGCCTCTAACAAATGGACGTACACCGACCGATCTCTTGCTATACATATAGCTAGCTAGGTCCTTATAACTCGTTTTTACCCACACGTCAATCGATCTACCTCATTAGTTGTGTCTCTCCCTTCCTCCGACAAACACCAATTGATCTACCGATCTAGTTAGGTTTTCTTACCAAACACATGGTTCCCCTTCATCATCCATGGATGCGTCCCGACAGATCTATCATGCATAGGCACACACAGAAACACATCCCTACTCTTATTGATAACATTGCAGTTCCACCCTCAGCTTGTCTAGTAGGCCTCTCCCACCATCTTCGAGAAGCAACTCCATCACCCATCCAGCAATCTACCCCTCTCCCTCCCTCTCCCTCCCTCTCTCCCTCCTCTCTCTCTCTCTGTCCCATCATATTTCCCGTCCTTCAGTTATGTATGGATGTCGACCGATCTCCCTCAAGACATAGTTGGGTCTCTCCTTCTCAACACATATACGAGTCATTCTACCTCTATAGTTAGGCCTCTGCCTACCCCTCCCACCACCCTCCCCCCCACACACACCGATACATCAAGCGCTCTAGTCATGTCTCCCTGCCACACACAAACTTGACGTGTGCCCTCTAACGTTCCGGTAGCCTAGTCGCCCTATATCTTTGACTTGTACACACAAACAATTTCGATGGTTCTCTTCATCGATCTCGCACCCACCTACTTGATCCTCTCTTAGCTATGACCCCTCCCTCTCTTCTCGTGGATTGCCCGACCCTCTATGTATAATATGGATAGGCCTCCATTTCACACACATTGCACGCAAAATTTTGTTTGAGATGTCATTGACAAATATTCCCACAAATAATTCACGAAATCAACCCCCCACCCCACCCCCACCCCAAAACAAAAAACACTCACGAACGCGGTTTGTATCTCTCACACACACCCCACATAGGTGGGGGACGTGCACGAAGAGAAGAGGTGCATGCACGGCGCACGTACTCCCGTCTCTTTCCCAACCACACCCGCGCGGGTACACGGTGGAGCTCATTTCTGTACGAAAAAGGCTGCCCACGTGGTAATCTGGCACATGTACTAGTTGTCCACTTGGTGGAGGGAGGATCGTCTACCACGGGTGAACAAACAAATTGCGACTTGACGTGTTATGTTAAAAAAAGAGGCAAACCATGTGGGGCCTACCTTAGAGGCAAGGCTCTATACACTGGAGTACTTTTGATGTGTCTCGTCAACTCGCAGAACGAGGAGAAGCTTGCTTAGTACGCCGTCTCCCCCGCCCACGGGCGCGATGGCTCGCAGGATGAGGTGAAGCTTTCTTACTACGCCTTACGCCCGCTCCCTCGCCCATGCGCGCGGTGGCTCGCAGGACGAGGAGAAAAATTTACTACTCCCTCCATTTACTCCTCGTCCCTACTACCTTGGTTATAGAGATTACACTATCATATTGTTTGGAATATATATGTCCTTTAGTAGATTTCAATATGAACTACTAGTACATACTCCAAACGCTGATGTATATAGACGTATTTTAGAGTGTAGATTCACTCATTTTGCTCCGTATGTAGCACTCTCCCTCGCCCCTCGACCCTCGCCCACGTGGTGGACGTGCAGCAATTCATTCGATCTCATATAGCCAGAACGATATATACTGCACTACCATTATTGCTCGACTTCCCGAAGAGGCGAAGAGCCAATCGCAAGGTTAATATCTTGGAGATGCCAAGTGCAAGGTTATAAGAGAACGAGTAGTAGGTGCCGCGTCATTTATAAATAAAGTTCTTTTTTATTCAGTGGCACGTACGCAATATGATAGGTTCATATGGAGAGAAAAGGAAACTGCTCCACTATATACATAGTCAGGATGGGCCAGCCTACATGGTTGCTTGCTGGGGTTGCTCTCTTCACACTCTCTCGCACAAAACGACTGTGGCCACATCTCTAACATCCCGGCGGATCACGTTCGCTTGGGGAAGGGGTGGATGCTTAGTGTAGATGCGGTGGCCGTCGCCGACGGTGAAAAACCATTGTCGGCACATCCCGATCAGGGGTCCCCGCCGTTCTCTCTCACAAAGCCGGTGAGGTTGCCTTCGTCCCTTGCTCACTGTCGCGACATGGGCAGTTGCCGCCTCCTGCCGCCCTCCTCAAGGTTGAGCTACGTCCCTCAGGTACAACTCCCTTTACAGCCGGCTTGCACCACTGCTCTAGCTGCCCACATCACTCCCTGTGGATATTTCTCTACTTCTTTGCCCCGCACATAGCTCTACTGGCTTCTACGTACTGTATTTGTGATGAGTTTATGTCTCATCAACTAGTCCTAGTAATCTTATTCTAATCACACTTGTTCAATTTCTTTGCCACAGGGATGCTCATCTCGATTTTGGTGAAACTGCACAAAATGATCCGATGGTCAAAAGGTTGCAAACTTCATTTATTAGGAAGCTCGAACATTGCTAGCAAATTGAAGCCTGGTCAGGGTTCACGGTTCAAGGGCTAGGGACTGCATGGATCGTTTTTTTCTTTAGCTGCCTCTGTTCCAAAATAAGTGTCAACTTTAGTAGTATTACAACTTTGTACCAAAGTTTGCACAAAGTTGAGAAACTTATTTTGGAACGGAGGGAGTACATATTTGCTATGATCTGTCAATCATTGAGATGCAATAGCATGCATGTTAGTCTCCTTTGTATTTGATGAAGTGTTGCAACGGGCAACCTTGGACGCAAGATACATGTAACAACCTTGGAAGCTTCATAGCATTGTACAAATTTATCTCGCTGATAAATTACAGTACGTACTATACTAGTACTTCCTCCGTTCCTAAATATAAGTCTTTGTAGAGATTTCACCATGAACCACATGCGGATCACTGAGCCTGCGTGTTTTCACTGTTCTTGCACGCCTCCACTGTAAGAATGGAGAAAATTGTAATCTACTAGTAGCTAGGTATACCTCCTTTCGCCGAAAGCGTGGGACATCCAGCAGTCCTACGACCTCAGTAATAAAGACCAATAGCCGTCAAATCACATAGACCCAGCAGTAAGTTGGACGGACGAAGCAACCATCACTCTTGCGCCAGTAAGAGGTCGCGTCCGCTCTGCCCAGGCATGAATGTGGCACCGATTCTTTGGAGCGGCGCTGACCGTTTCGGGCGGGAAGCACGCGCGGGTGATGGAGGGGCTTTGGGTGGGCCAGGCTGGTCAGGAGCGGCCGTGGCAGCTGTCCGCATGTCCCTACCGGACACGCCCGGAAACGAGAGGATGCACCGACTCTCGCGGCTAAAATCGTACACTACACAACATCTCTCTGTAGGAGTAGGTCGATCTGTCGCTCTCTCTAACACACACATGGTGTTAAACACGCACGCACACACACACACACGCGCGCGCGCACACGCACGCACCTTGGTCCCGTTGCACCTTCTAACGTGACTTATTACACCTAGACGGAGGGAGTAGTAAGTATACGAGATACGGTGGCACACAGACTTAAGTCGAATACAAGTGCCCAAAATTTGTGTGCATGTTATAATAAGGATTCATGAATGTATAAAAGGTTATTTCCCTCTCGTTGAACATAACGGGAGGGTTGTGTAGCTGGTTAGCCTGTTCGCTCATCAAACTTGAGGTCTCAGGTTCGATAACTACACTTGAGCATAATTTGTGCCAGGAGGATTCTTTGACTGGTCAAAATGTTTTCTAGGGTTTGCACGCTTCACACTCTCTCCAGTATATATATACACGGTGGAGCCTCAACGCTTGTAGTTGCTCTCTTCATACTCTCTCGCCCTCTCTCGCTGGAGCCTCAGAGCTTGTAGTTGCTCTCTTCACACTCTCTCGCCCTCTCCAGATCTAAACAAGACTTCGTTGGCCTCTCTCTGCCCTCACTGCTGCTCAAAGAGCCGGCAGGATCCGTCCGCTGGGAAGGGAAGGACGCTTAACGCTGTCGCCATCGGCGAGGGACTACCGGCGCAGCTGTTCACTTTCCACCCAGCGGCGGCGCGGGAGGGCCTCCGACCCCTTCTTCTTCGCCGCCGTCCCGTCGCCCGCCGAACCACGCCCCAAGAACCTTAAGGTATAATTTACTTACTCCACATGCATTGCTCTAGCTACATGTATACCATGAATCTAGGACGTGTTTCAAAGAGGAAAGGAGTGGGAGAAGTTGTATATAACATGAATCTCAGACGTGGTTCAAAGAGGAAATGAAGGGGGAAAGTTGTATAGCATTAATCTAGGACGTGGTTCAAAGAGGAAAGGAATGGGGGAAAGTAGTGGGGAAAGTTGTATCACATAAATCTAGGACGTGGTTCAAAAAGGAAAGGAAGGGGTGAAAGTACAAGTTCAAAAAGGAAAGGAAGGGACAAGGCTGTAGAGTTTGAGCAGGACAAGATTTGTTGCGCTCACATAGGGAAAGGCGTCTGATAACAAAACTAGGACCAACACGGACTGAAACGGAGTTTTTTTAGTCCCTACACCAAAATGTCCCTGTAAACAAACACCCTCTAATAATGCCGCTGCAAAATTGATGCAATGCCACAGTTAAAAGCAAATTACATGTTTAATGAATTTTATTGTATATATAATATCTATGTTAATATTAATCAATGCCACAGTTTGAGAAATGCTACTGTCTTGCTTTCTTTCCCATTTAGATAATTTAGATGCTTCTTTTTGTTGGCTTCTGTGTCATCCACCGTTATTGACCACTAATTGTTTCCTTTGCACCTCTGTGTAAACAGGGTTATCTGCTTCACCTCGTTGCTATTGTGACCTTTTGTTGCACTACACAAAACACTTTTGTTTTAAGAGTGTTTTGTGCAGTTCAACCAAAATGTCACACCGACAACGTTGCTTGATTGCTTGATCTTAGTGGAACTGCACAAGAGGAGATCTTACTTCCTATCATTAAGGCAAATTTGGTTCAGATCTTCTTCTTGTGAGTTGTTTGAATTCCGCATCATGAGAGGTCAGTACTAGCCTTCTTTCACATGATTCTGCAGTGTGCATTCATATGTTGTGCTACTTGTACAATAATGTTGCTTGATTTTAGTGAACTGCACAAATGGAGACAAGACTTCCAATCTGTATGTGCGCCATAATATCCCATTGAGGTAAGATATATTTCACAACTGCTGGCCTGTATTTGGCCACTTTCATCAGAAAATTAAGTTTAGTACTATACTTGTGCTCCCTAATTGACATGCCAAATCTTACATTGAAGGCGAAGCTTGTTTGCTATTGAACCAAGTGATGAAGGGGAAGAACAAGGGGAAGACAAAAATCAACTTCCGGTGCTATAATGAAGCACTGGAACTTTGATGGCACAAGTAATGATATAGTTTTGCATCTTAATTTATTGCTACGGCTGGAACGAGCAATTGTTTTTCCACAGATTTGATGCCACTCTTAATGTAATATGTAATTATCTCTACATGTGCAAACAGGGATCTTCTTTGAAGATACCATATATTTTAGTGGAACTGCACAAGAAGATGTTGGGAACATTAAACTAATCGAGGAGTATATAGTAAGCTTGGCCACCACTGTAGATAGCAACAGATGGTTCCGGAGAAATGCTTCATCTGTATGCTCTACACAATAAGCCTCCTGACAAAGGTTGGTACTCGCCCACTGATTTCATCCATATAATTGAGCTTTGTCATCTCTATTGGTGTTGTGCTACTGTTTAGATACTGTCATGAAAAAGTGGTATTGTCCTTGAGAAGTGCTTCATCTGTGCTGTTTTAAATATTTACTTTCCTTTTTTTCGAGCAAACAGTGATGCTCGCATTTAGTAGTCCTCTTGTCATTGCACAACAGGATCATCTTCCTCTGAAGAAGAATATGGAGTACGTGAAGTGACTAGTTCCGATTATGCCAGGATGAAGAAGCCCTATCTATCTTATCATCAGAAGGAGCAGTTGAAGGATGGTTACATTACTCCCCACAAGGCCAAACGAACTTCAGCTCAGAAGGACTGACAAAATCTCCATTTTTTTGCTGTTGTTCTAGGATTCTTTCTACTGAGTTCCATTTTTCTAAAAGTGTGCTCTACATGGACCATGTATGTGCCTGTTGAAACTGTCAATTCATAGTACAGTTTGCTCTATACTAATCACTTTTTTGTATTTGTGCAAACAGGGGTGCTCAGCTTGATTTCAATGGGAACTGCACAAAATGTTCATGAATACATCGAATCATTCATTTCCACCACAAGAAAGGAGGTGCCGATAAGTTCAAGGCATTGCAACATATAAGGGCGAAATCATACAAGCTACGCGTGAATTTGGTTGATTTTGGTGGAACTGCACAAAAAGAACAGCTGGTTTATTTAGCACGAGGTGCCATGTCAATGTACGAACTGATGGCAAACCCTGCCCATTCCACAATCGCAGGCATTTGATATTTTGGAATGGGACAACCTTGTCAAATTTTGCTCATTGATTTTAGCAAGACATGCATTTGATATTTTCGAATGGGACGCCCTTTGCTGTCAGCAGCGTCGATCAATTTTTTCTTTATTCTTTAGTTGTGAAGTAAATATTGCCTCTGACATGTGAGTCACTGAGATGCATAATCATCGATTGTTTTGAATGTTCTCTATGGATTGCCAGGCCTGTGTGTTTGATTGCAATGTACAGAAACGCTAAAAAGCTGCTCAAACTCTTTGTACTCCTTCTGTTCCTTTTTACTTCGCACATTGTGTAAGTGCATACTTTTTTGTATAAGATTGGTCAAAGTAGAGATACTTTGACTGCAGACAAAACTTGTATGCAGACTAGAAAGGACAGGAGGGAGTACATGTGAAACTGCTGCAAACGAGATGATCACCCTGGGAATAATGCTAGTACGTATTGTTTTGCATGTTCATCCAATGCCACTGATACAGGAATTCGAACTAATCGAAATAAATTCATTCATACACGGTCGGATTTCATATAAACATGCCGGATTTCATTATGTTTCAACTAAAAAGGGGTGCGCTGGAGGTATAATTAATTAACCGGCCTAGCTTGTCATAGCGATTAGGGCAACTAGGAGCCCAATGATCAGGATCACCACATGACAAACACCTTTCTTCTTGTCATTCTTCTTCTTCAAGTTCGTGTGTTGCACAGCCTTGTTCTTCCCATCAAACTTTGCTTTACCATCAAACTTGCCCTTGTTCTTGAACTTGTGGGGCTGGAAGTTCTTCTGTACCATATTGGCACTAGATCCTCCCTCAATTCCTCAAGCATGTGTGTCCTTTGCTCTCGCCTTTTCTTCCACATCAAGAGTGCCAATGAGATCCACGAAGGAGGAAGCTTGGTGACGAAGGAGGTATAATTAATTAACCGAAGCTACCCACCTGTGTCCCGCTGAGCCGAACAGAAGCTTCAGTGAGTAAACTGCAGGTGCAGTTGCGTAATTGACTTGTGGCCTGTTGGGCCCACGTGTCAGTCAGCCAACTGCACCAGCAGTTAAGTAGAAGTAGTGTCCTTCTCAAGCACAGCTCTCCGACTCCACGTCGCCGCCAAGAAGCCAACCTGCCATCAATGGTTAACCCGCCTAGCTTGGCTTCAACCGGAGGGTACCAGCGGTGGCCTTACTTGGACCCGAGCGGCGGCGACCTACCGTGTTCTACTCTTCCTCGTTTTCTGTTTGGCACGACCTCGTTGGCAGTGGGGCGGAGCCTCGGCGGAGCCGGCGATGTCCTCTGCCTCGTTGCTGGCGGGTGGCAACTCAGCGCAGCGGTGGAAATCCTCCCCCACGTTGCCGGTAGGGTGGGGCCTCGGCTGAGCCGACGATGTCCTCTGCCTCGTTGTTGGCGGGGCGGGGCCTCGGCGGAGCCGGTGGTGTCCTCTGCCTTGTTGCTGGTGCCGCGGAGCCTCGGCGGAGCAGGGCCTCTTCGACCCCAGCGGAGCGGGGACTCGTCGGAGCCGGCATTGTCCTCTGCCTCGTCCTCGGTCTCGCCAAACAGCACCTCGCCCGCTTCATCGCCCTCTTTGCTAGCCTCTTTGTAGGCGGCCGCAGCCTCCGCCACCCGCATGCGGTACCGCCAGCACTCGAGGCAGCCCTTGCGGGCAGAGCAGTACGAGTCGAGCAGCGCCTCCTGCTCCGCCCGCTCCAAGGCGATCTGCTCCTCCGCCTGCAGGTGCTCCTGGAGGAGATGGTGGTTGTAGGCGGCGTTGGCCTGCGCCTCCCAGAACTGCTCCTGACGCATCTGTTGGAAATATGCCCTAGAGGCAATAATAAAAGCATTATTATTATATTTCCTTGTTCATGATAATTGTCTTTATTCATGCTATAATTGTGTTATTCGGAAATCGTAATACATGTGTGAATAACAGACACCAACATGTCCCTAGTAAGCCTCTAGTTGACTAGCTCGTTGATCAATAGATAGTCATGGTTTCCTGACTATGGACATTGGATGTCATTGATAACGAGATCACATCATTAGGAGAATGATGTGATGGACAAGACCCAATCCTAAACATAGCATAAGATCGTATAGTTCGTTTGCTAGAGTTTTCCAATGTCAAGTATCTTTTCCTTAGACCATGAGATCGTGTAACTCCCGGATACCGTAGGAGTGCTTTGGGTGTGCCAAACATCACAACGTAACTGGGTGACTATAAAGGTATACTACGGGTATCTCCGAAAGTGTCTGTTGGGTTGACATGGATCAAGACTGGGATTTGTCACTCCGTATGACGGAGAGGTATCACTGGGCCCACTCGGTAATGCATCATCATAATGAGCTCAAAGCGACCAAGTGTCTGGTCACGGGATCATGCATTACGGTACGAGTAAAGTGACTTGCCGGTAACGAGATTGAACGAGGTATTGGGATACCGACGATCGAATCTCGGGCAAGTAACATATCGATTGACAAAGGGAATTGTATACGGGGTTGCTTGAAACCTCGACATCGTGGTTCATCCGATGAGATCATCGTGGAGTATGTGGGAGCCAACATGGGTATCCAGATCCCGCTGTTGGTTATTGACTGGAGAGTCGTCTCGGTCATGTCTGCATATCTCCCGAACCCGTAGGGTCTACACACTTAAGGTTCGGTGACGCTAGGGTTGTAGGGATATGTATATGCAGTAACCCGAATGTTGTTCGGAGTCCCGGATGAGATCTCGGACGTCACGAGGAGTTCCGGAATGGTCCGGAGGTAAAGAATTATATATAGGAAGTGCTATTTCGGCCATCGGGACAAGTTTCGGGGTTATCGGTATTGTACCGGGACCACCGGAAGGGTCCTGGGGGTCCACCGGGTGGGGCCACCTGCCCCGGAGGGCCACATGGGCTGTAGGGGGTGCGCCTTGGCCTACATGGGCCAAGGGCACCAGCCCCAAGAGGCCCATGCGCCTAGGGTTCACAAAAGGGAAGAGTCCCACTAGTGGAAGGCACCTCCTAGGTGCCTTGGGGGGGAGGGAAACCTCCCTTTGCCGCCGCCCCCTAGGAGATTGGATCTCCTAGGGTCGGCGCCCCCCCCTTGGCCCTCCTATATATAGTGGGGAAAGGAGGGCTTTTCATCCACTCCTTTGGTTGCATCCTTCTCCCTCTCCAACACCTCCTCCTCCTCCATAGCGCTTGGCGAAGCCCTAAAGGAGCACTGCAACTCCATCACCACCACGCCGTCGTGCTGCTACTGGTGCCATCTTCCTCAACCTCTTCTTCCCTCTTGCTGGATCAAGAAGAAGGAGACGTTACGCTGACCGTACGTGTGTTGAACGCGGAGGTGCCGTCCGTTCGGTGCTAGGATCTCCGGTGATTTGGATCACGTCGTGTTCGACTACCTCATCCCCGTTCTTTGAACGCTTCCGCTCGCGATCTACAAAGGTATGTAGATGCATCCGATCACTCGTTGTTAGATGAACTCATAGATGGATCTTGGTGAAACCGTAGGAAATTTTTTGTTTTCTGCAACGTTCCCCAACAGTGGCATCATGAGCTAGGTCTATGCGTAGTTCTTCTTGCGCGAGTAGAACACAATTTGTTGTGGGCGTAGATGTTGTCAACTTTCTTGCCGCTACTAGTCTTGTCTTGCTTCAACGGTATTGTGGGATGAAGCGTCCCGGACCAACCTTACACGTACGGTTACGTGAGACCGGTTCCACCGACTAACATGCACTAGTTGCATAAGGTGGCTGGCGGGTGTCTGTCTCTCCTACTTTAGTTGGAGCGGATTCGATGAAAAGGGTCCTTATGAAGGGTAAATAGAAGTTGACAAATCACATTGTGGCTTTCACGTAGGTAAGAAAACGTTCTTGCTAGAACCCTATTGCAGCCACGTAAAACTTGCAACAACAATTAGAGGACGTCTAACTTGTTTTTGCAGCAAGTGCTTTGTGATATGATATGGCCAAAGTTGTGATGAATGATGAATGATCTATATGTGATGTATGAGATGTTCATGCTATTGTAATAGGAATCACGACTTGCATGTCGATGAGTATGACAACCGGCAGGAGCCATAGGAGTTGTCTTCTGTTGAGGGTGGAGGCAGACAAGGCGGAGGTCGCCGCCCTGGAGAAGTTGGCGGAGGCCGAGGCTGTTGCCGCGGCGAAGAAGCAAGCCTAGGAAGCCGCGCGCCGTCTGTCGGCGATATTCGTCACCCCCCTAAACTCCGCGCCGCCGCCACCAGAATTCATGGCGCCGGCTGGGGGAGCCAGCGACGGGCACCCGATCATGGAGAGGGACGGCGGCGATGTCATCATGCTGGACGTAATCGTGCCCCCGCCACCACCTTCTGAGGAGGCGTGTGACAAGCAGCCGGCTGACCCGCCGGCGCCACCAGCTGGAGGCGGGATGGTGACGGGCCCAACTCCTGAGGTCCGCACCCTGACGCGCCGCCGGTTTGCAAAGGCGGCTTTGGCGCCACGCCCGCAGGAGACCGCCGCCGCGAGCTCTTCGATCCCGGATGCCGAGGCAACCAGGGCTGCGCCCACTGAGTGGGTGCGGGGAGGTGGGACAGGCCCTTTGAACAAGGCGATCATGGACATCTAGGCCAAACTCCGCGCTGAAGCCGATACCCTCAACCACTGCAACAAGATGTTCCTGGAGTCGCGAGCAGCCGTCCGGGTATGCTTTTTCGTTCTTCATTTTTGATTCTTGTATCTCTTGTATTTCTATGTGGGGGCGCGCTAGCGCTCCCACTGGGTGTAGTCCCCGAGTTTCGGGCCGGCTACTGAGCAGGCGGCTCGGAAATTTTAGCTGGTAGGCTTCGAGTAGTAACATTACCTGGTATCTTCATTGCAGGATTATCACAACCTCCGTGCGACCGTCTTCAACTCCAACATTCAGGAGCTAACTCAATGGACCGCCGACTTGTCAGAAAGCCGGAGTAAGTTTTTGCTTCTTCCTCCGCAGGGGCGCGCTAGCGCACCCGCGGGCTGTAGTCCCCGAGATTCGGGCCGACTGCTGAGCAATCGGTCCGGATCTTTCTGGCAACAACATCTCTCTTTGCTGGTTGTTGATGTCCTTTTTCTTTTTTCTACTTTTGCAGAGGCTAATGCCGCCCTACATCAGCAGCTGGGCAAAGCCAACACCACGCTTCATGCCGAGGAGGCGGAGTGCAACAGACTGGCCGAAGAGCGCTTCATGCTAAGGGTCACGCAACTGGCGGAGCAGGCGGAGCTTCTCAAGAAAACCCAGAAGGAGGCGGAGAACAAGGATGTTAGCCTCCTTGCTGAGTTTGAGACCGAGCGCTCCGCCTGGACAGACAAGGAGGCAATGCTGACTACTGGCTTCGGCGAGATTGAAGACATGGTTGATGGTGAGCTTCCCTCTTTACTCTTTCTTCGAGCCGCCTGCTTCTGATCAGGCCGGTTTCTTGTTTCTAATTTCACCTTTTTGGCTCTCTGTTCGAGCAGACTTCTTCCCCAGTCACCCCGGCGCTGCCAATCAGGCCATCGAGGACGATCGCGAAGGGCGGAGGGCAGCAGGCACGGAGATCGCTGCTGACACCCCCCGGACCCTTAGCGACCAGTTTCTCAGCATCCAAGCACGCCTTCGGCCGGCTCATCGGATGCTGCACCGACTTCAGCGTGTCGGCGCTCAGGCGATCGCCGCCCTGTGGCCAGACATGCCGGCTCCGCGCACGCCAAGCCGAACCGCCGACTGGCTGGAGGTGGCAGCCGGCCGTCTTGAGGCCTGGAAGGGCTCCTCGGCCCGAGCTGGGGCGCACTAGCCCTTGGAGTTTGTCAAGGCGTGGTACCCTGGGCTAAATCTAGCCCAGTTGACCACGTTTCGGCAGGAGGCCTAGGAGGAACTGGTGGCGGTGGAGGATGACCTAGTCAAGCGCGCGGCGGAAATCACCGAGTACACCAATACAAGCATCTTCATCCCGAAGCGGGCCGAGAATGGCGCCGAGGTGCCACCAGAGTGGTTCGGGCTGAACCCGAAGGACGGCGAGGACTCGGCCGAGGTGATCGATTCCAGCGGCGAGGAAGAAGACGAGGAGGAGGAGGAAGGTAGAGAGGAGGCACCAAGGGTCGGAGCGGACGGCCAGACTCAGCCCGACTGCACCTCCAGCAATGAGCCACGCCTGAACGAGTCGGTTGCTACTGAAGGCGATCAGGCGGAGACTGACCAACCGGCCGCTCCACCAACCAGCACAACCGACTCCTTCGTTCCACCAACGCCGTTTGCTGCTCCCTAGGCCCCCAATTTATCTTTGTTTTTCCCTATCTATCAGTCTCGACAACTTTGTTAATTTCGCACAATTCCACTCGCGGGGTGTATTTCAAACTTCTGTTGAATGATGGCCAAGGGCCTTTTGACGTGTGAATATTTTTGCCGGGTACTATCTTTCCTTGCTTTCTGCTCTTTGGCTTTTTCCTTTGCCGCCTTCCCTTGGTTGCCGTCTTGCCAGCCTAATAGCCGCTCTGCGAACTGTGGCTGGGTCAAGTACTTGGCCACTTTCGGGAGGCAAGTACTTAGCCGATTGGAGTTTTCTAGCAAGTTAAGTAGAAACCGGCCGGCCGGCTGCACAGCAGCCGGTCGGCGAAGCGGGAAGCTGGCTTGGAGTATGTGTATGCTTTGAGTCCTTAGCCATTTTTCATGCAGATGCCCTTTCTTTAACTCCTGCCAACCGAACAGTCGCTCTGCGAGCTGCGGCTCTTGGCAGGACAAAACTTAGGTGCCAACACATTACTTGCCTAGCTGCAGGAAGCATTACATAGTACGAGCCGGGGAGTCCCCGGGTGGACTGGTCGAACCCGGTGCCAGACGGACTAATGAAATAACACAATGATAGGCATAATACTTATCATATAGATAAAAGAGGGCAGTCGCCAAGCTCTTCTTGGGGGACCCGGGGTCTTCGTACTTAATACAAAAGTTGGCATGGTACATACTGCATCAACTATAAAACCTTCAAAGGAGGTTTGCATTCCACGGTCGCTCCGTCTCCTTGCCGGAATCATCTCTTTTGCGTGCTTGAGGCTTCTGGGCATCGATGAGGTAGTAGGATTCGTTGCCCAACACTTTGCTGATGATGAAGGGACCTTCCCAAGGTGTCGAGAGCTTATGCTGACCGGCTGTTCGCT